>NC_041214.2:30697663-30727930 GCF_002837175.3 Physeter macrocephalus
CCAGCGGCTGTGGCTCACGGGCCCAGCCGCTCCGCGGCATGTGGGATCTTCCCGGACCGGGGCACGAACCCGCGTCCCCTGCATTAGCAGGCAGACTCCCAACCACTGCGCCACCAGGGAAGCCCATCTTTTGTCCTTTTAAATTGTGTTTGCTGAAATGGCCTGAATTTCTAAATTTAGTGAACCCTGGAAATTTGCTTTCATCAAATCATAGCTGAGAGATAGGCGGAGAGAGAGAGAGAGAGAGAGAGAGAGATTGAGAGGTTGAGAGAGAGATCCCAAAGACAACAGACAACAGGCAGGAAAATGAAAACAGAAAAAGAAAAAAATACTGTAAAAGAATGGCTGTACATTTTTTGTTTGGGGTTTTTGTAAAAGGTTTTTAAAGGCAAAGAATAAGGCAAGGTATAAAATTGTATGGACCAACCACACAACCGGAGAAAGGGAAGGGAAAAAATACAATTGTTCCTTCTCTGGTTTTCTCAATACAAAACAGAAAAAAAAAAAACCTGAATGAGAAAAGCGGAATTATTCTCAAAACCTCTCATGATATAAAATCAGTTGGTGAGGAGTATTACTAGCTTGGAGCTAGGGAAAAAAATCATTTCTGAAGTGCATGTTTAGAGAGTGGTTTTTTTAATGCAATAAAAATGGAAAAGAATTTGGGGGCGGGGTGCTGGGGAAGGCTTCCAGCAGCAGCCGCTGCTTCTGTCTTCAGGCTCTGGGCACGAGGCCTCGGCCCTTGCTTTCAGTAACCCATTATCGGTTTCCCTCCTCTGCATTCTTCTCCAGTAACCTTATCAGACACAAGCATCGCCTCAGATGCTGCGACTGGAGTCTTGTAATTGTCCCCGGTTAGAGCTCAATAGCACCTTGAACCATTAGAGCAATCTCAGCTTTTAAGAAAAGGTCTCCACAAGGAGATGCAGTGAGAGAATTTGCCTGTGGCTATGTGAATTCTTTAATAGCAAACTCTCCTCTGCCAGGCCTCGCTGCTGAGTCTGTGGAGAGATGAGAAGTCTCTTTATTTATCACAGGGCTCTTCCGAGTGCCTGTTAGGCAATGATCATATTATTTATCACCAGGTGTGTGGTGCTGTTGGGGGCAGGGTGGGAAATTATTTTTTTAATGGGCCTTCGGCAGAAGCGGGGACCCAGGAGATCAAGGTGGGGAAGGGGAGGAAGAAAATTCGAAGACATGGGAGGACCAGAAGGGGTTCTGGGGCAGCTTTAAGGTGATACATAAAAGCCTGCGCAGAAAAACGTAATATATAGCAAATATACATTATATATGGTTAATTATATTAATTCAGGAGTAAAAGGGGAGGATGAATGGCATTCTTCAAGTGTCACCTAATGCTTGCAGAAAGTTTGAGGAAAGCTTTTAACTTGTAGCAGCTCTACTCTGTTTCCTCCCCTCATCCCTCAACCCCACAAAGCAGGACTTTTCCTGCTAGAGAACTAGCAGGGCTGGATTGGGGTCCTGAGAACTAAATTTTCAAAAGTTGGGAAGACCCAGATCTCAGGATGTGATCAGGACATCAGGCCCTCAGAGGCGCACACTCTCCAGGCTAGGGGTTTTTCATTTAAACAAATCAGCCAGTTTCCCCCCCGCCCCAATACATAATTAATATCAAAAGACTATGGAACACAGACTTTGGAGCCTTGGAGAAAAGGATTTTGTCAGAATTCCCCCCAAGTGTGAAAGTTCATCAGGTTCGATGGGATCTCGGAGCAGCAGACTTCTCTAGGCAAACCAAGGGACAGGCAGCAGGCAGGTGGTGAGTTCTGGATGGAGATGCCAAGGCAGTGTCTGCTTCTGCTTGTTCTATGCTGGTCGTCTGGTCCTCCAGACATTGTTTTCTCCCAAATGCCTGCCTCCTCCCAGTCCCTCTGCTGGAAAGTACAACTGAGTCAAGGAAGTCCTCACTGAAAACCATGTCATCCATCCATGGGAACCAAATGCAACAGATCTCCTAAAGTGAAGGAGACACTTCCTCCCTCCATCCAACCTCCCACCCCAACCTAAATGGTCCAGCTAGAAGATACATACCCTAATCAGGTTAAGGTTAAGCTGCCAAGTACAGATGCCCAACTACAGTGACTTTAATAAGATAAGAATTTAGTCTTTTATCTGACGTCTGGAGGTTGACATCTAGGACCCTTGTTACTGATGCTCTGCAAACCTTAGAGCATGGTTTCTAGCCTCAGGGTTGCCTCATGGTTGCAAACTAATTACTGTGGCTCTGGCAGTTACATCAGAGTTCCAGGTAGGAAGCAAAAAGAAGGAAGAAGGAGAAGTAGTAAAGGGAAAAGGAGAATAGGGAAGGAGAAAGTTAAGGGGTAAAGAGGGGTATGTAAAAAGGTACATGCCCAACCAGTCAGCCTCCCTTTTAAGTCACTTTTCTAGATGCACAATACTTCTCAACTTCCAGTGCTCAGGGAATTTTGCCTCAGCAAGATTATACCTCATTTACCAGAACATCATATGGCTACTCCTATCCATTAAGGAACTAGGAAATGTGTTTTGTTTTTAAGCTGGGCACACCATCAGCCCCAATAAAATCAGAGTTTGCTAGTAAGTTAGAAAGGGAGAGTGGATATTAGGAATAACTAGCCATTGGCCATAAGACAGAGATCCTGGCCCAGATGACCTAGTCTAGAACATGAGATCTAGAAACTAAAGGCTCCTGGCTGGATTTGGAGGACCATCTCTTCCAGGAGATGCAGAACAGCTTTGGCTACCCCACGCCTAAGGTCCCTGGAGGAGGGTTCCCCCAAGGGCAAGGCCAGAGCTCCATGACAGAAATAAACACCTCAGACCCCTTGAGTTCTTCTTGGCATCAATCAGTTCCAGTGGGGACCCTTTTTGCCCCTCCATGACACGTCTAACTTAACCAAACCTGTCCAGCCTCACTCCGATTGTTTTCCTGACACTGACCTTCTAGCCACCGTAGGGCCTGCCCCTGCTACACCAGCCTAGGCTCATCCTGTGTGACCATTTCTCCAGAAACAACTGAGGCTTGAAAGCCCACCTTTAGGCAAATTATCCTCCCAGCTCTCTCTCAGTTGTTTCCACCCAAGGCTCAGGACTATCTTTGCTCTGTACCTATCAGGCTCCAGCAGTCTCCCAGATGTCACATCTTGTGGGATTTGCTGCTGTTTACATTCTAGACTGAAATCCAGGTTCCAGGACTGCAACGCTAACTTTATTTTCTGTGTCGGAACTCTCACCTCACCCAAGAGCCCTAATCTCGTTCCATGGTGCCTGTGTCTTTGTCTGAACTTCCTTCCCAGTGCCTGCCCCCTGCCCCAACCCAGTCATACCCAGCCCCTGAGGTGGGAGCTCTCTAGCATCAGAACATGTATGTCTGCATCCCCCCTCACTGCCTGTCTCTAGACTCTAAATACCACGCCTTCCCACTGGCCCACGAGGAACACGAGATATCTGTCCTGGCATGGGTAGCCACTGCTACCTGCCTTTAGATTCCTCTAAAGCCACACTCTAGTCAACTTCTTTTATATTACTTACTGAGGGACTTTTTCTGACTGTCTGCCCCATCGTGATATGTCTAAGAAGTCTCTAGGACCTGACCCTCAGAAGCCGGGTGAGTCACTTCTGATGGAGAAGCAGGCTCTGAAGGTTGGGGGTTTGATGATTTCCTGAAATCGGACAATAGCTGCTGATCTGGGCCATTCTTGGCTGTAGCCACTTAGAGCCAGCTGTGCATATCCTGGTACCACCAAGCGCCTGGAAAGTCCTGTTATTTAAGGGCCCTTGCCTCTGAATTCTGGTGTGTACATGGTCCTACAGTTGACAAACTGTTCATAACTGGTATTTCATTGTAACCATCCCAATTACCCTGTAAAATAGTGAAGGTGAAATCCCTTCCTTCATTTTCCTTTGGTGTCAGAGACTTCCTAGTGTTTAGAGATCATCATAATAACGTGAAAAATAATAGTATAATAATATTACAGGTACTGGTCCCAGTGAGGGCAAAGCGGGGTCCCTACTGAGTTGGAATTGGTGCCAACAATTCCTTTGTACATTATAATTTTAAAAGCCCTGTCCACAAAACCCTTGTGAAGAAAGTGGAACAGTTTTTATTCCCACTTTATAGAGGGCTTGCCCGGACTCCCAGAGGAGTTAAGAGCTCTGCCTCGGGTCACCCCCCTATAAAGTGTCAGGCCAGCCCTCAAGTGAGGCTATGACCACCAAGTCCATGGTTCTTTCCACTCCTGGTATGCATGTGGTGGTATGCATGGACACCCAGAAGCTTCAGCACTAGGGTAACGGTGCTCCATGTCTTGATTCCTGAGGTGATAGGTGAGTGTTTTCAAATCACAGCCAAGAGCTGACCACAGATCCTCCAACACTTGGTCTGGAGTGTTCTGAACCATCCTCATTAGGGAAAAGGCTGTTGGGCTCGTAGGAAGAGGTCTGTTCTGATCTGATGGGCCTCTGGTACCTGCTCAGAAGAATATTAGGTGAGAACCCTTAATGGTCTCAGAAACTGATAAATGGACAGATATTAATGTGTGATGAAAAATGTTCACAGGAGAAACATTGTATCTAATCATATGACTTTGCATGTCTATCAGTAATTCTGTAATAGAAGTTATCTTTTCCCCAAGCCCATCATCCCTATATTATAAACTGAAAAAAAAAAGTCTCCACCACATCTGAGATTTTGTATGATTACTCCTGACTTAAGCTCTCTATAAGAAGTTAATACTTTAGACAAGTCTTTGAACTTGAAATATCCAAATTGTGCCTTTATATCTGTTTCATTGTTCACTAAATTTCCTGAAGAGACCAAGATTCTCTCTTTTGGCTGACAAAGTAGATAACATAGAATTGAGGATTAACTTGTCTAACACAGAAATCTGGAAAATGCGAAGAAAACTTAAGTATCAAATAGCATTGTTATCTTCATGTAAAATTAGTTATTAAGCTCTTACTTAAATATAATACCTTGCATGTGTGTAGTACTTTACAAGACTCCTTTCCATCCATTATCTTACTCAATCCTCAGCACAATCCTAAAACACAGGTCAGTGTCATTAGCTCCATCTCCCTCGTAGAGGAGGGAACTGAGACTCTGGGAGGTCATGAGTCATGCATCTAAAACTAGGCATCAGCAGAAGTTAGGGACCAAACTACAGGGACGTGCATAGGGAGTATGTTCACCAACTCCACACCCTCCCCTTGACGCTGACCCTGCCTCCCTTGGGCTCCAGTGGAATCTGGGGACACAGGAAATATCTCACCAATGTAGCCACGATCTAGAAGTGTCATCTTAACATGACTGCTCATCTGAGCTATTGCATTATGAGGAGTACAGATTCCAAAGGCAGGGGTGACAGTCCTGTGTCCATTGGTGACCACATCTTCAGGTTTCCCTGGTTATTGCTAAGATCCACCTGGTGTGGCCCCAGTGTTCTCTTTCGACCCTGAAGGCATCCAGTAAGGATTCAGCAGTATCGACCCTTACAATTTTTCCTGCCCCTCTGACTTAAGGATGATGTAATCTAATTCATAGTTGAGGATGCAGAAAATCAAGCATTTAGAAAAGCCTCCACCACCTCCTTCAACTGCCTTTCTGAGGAAAGTAGCCCCGAAACAACCTGAGAGTTGTGACATGAGGGTAAAAACTCATGACCAGAAGGACAGCTCCTTGTAGCCTGATAGGCCATTTCTTCAACAAATGTTCAGTGTGTTCCAGTGTTCAAATGTGCAAAGTTTCAAATAGGAGGCCCTGAGATTGGAACCCCATGATCCTGGTGAACGAGGAGAGTCTCCTTGGTTGCCAACCCAATCATGTGAGCCCTGCTCTTGGAGGTAAGGGGGCGGAAATCCCCAAAGAAAGAGGGCAGATTCCTTTGACAGCATCAGCTCAAATCTGGGGCTCAGCTATAACTACAGGAAAAGCATCACAGTCCCAGAACCAGCCCCAAGAATGCAGGGTCCTATGGCTCAGTAGAGGGACCAGAAGTGGAATAGTGATTCTTTCCTGTTTAAACCCATTCTGGCAGTTTACTAGTCAGAGAACAGGGGACTATAGATGTGTCCACAAGCTCGGTGCCTATCACAGCCCTTCCTCTCCCAGGGTTGAGGGCTACCATAAAAATACCCCCTGCCTGCCCCATCCCTCTAGCTTAGCCCTTTCCTGTGGGTGGATTCTGTGCTGTTTTCATTTTCAATTTTCCCCCAGACACAGTCTGTCAGATTACCATTGACTCCATGTCCATAGCCAGGCCCAGTAACCCCAGCCCAGCCCAAGCCCCCAGGGCTCAAGACCCCAGCCTCATGGATTTAGGAAGGAGTTTAAACAGAGTAGAGTTTCAAAACAGCTAACCCAAACCAGAAACGAAAATTAAGAAAAGTCAAATCGTGAAATGAAGGCAGTCTCAGAACAAAGGCAGATTAGGTAAATTGGAAATCGAATTCAGGGGCCCAGAATGAATGCAGCTGGCAGTGGATGTCCTAGCGTCAGGTGGGCGTGGGAAAGCTGATGGTGCAAAGGCAAAAGCCATGGACCTCAGAGGCAGTCACTGGTGGCATGGTGAGGGCTGGATGGAAGCAGCTGCAGGCCATCAGCCTGTCTACTCTCCTCTGTCCTGGTCCCTACTATTGTCAATGGCCTTGACACACCCGTGATGGCACCTGTAGTACTGCCTGGCCCTCTGGCACCTGAGCCCCTCCTGTCATTACCTGGCATTGCAGTTTCTAACTCCCTCCTGATAGGACTGCTCCCCTGTCCCACCCCATCAGCCCTGTCCGGTGGACCCAGGGTCACCCACACCCATCAGATGCCCTACTGGTATCAGAGGATTGAGTGGTGGAGGTCACTGCAGACCTCCCGACTTTTTGGCTCCCGGATCCAGTTTCTCTTGACAAGGGAGACCTGCCACCTCCTGATTTAGCTCCTCCCCAGACTCATGTAGGCCCACACCCTGAAGCACAGCTGTCTGAAAAGTAAAGCAAAGACTGAGCATAATACCAAGTTCTTGGGAGCCCTACCAGAAATAACCCAATTCCCCACTCCATTGTCCACAATAAACTTACATTTCTGAACACTTGAGGGCAATCACATAGAGCTCAGGTAAAATAAGCAATTTATACAAATAGCGTTGGCACTTATTTGAAAAAAGACAGAACAAACATTTATCGGGCTTCCAGAAAGTTCCAGGCAGTGTGCTAGACACACTGGTTAGAGTTTATCATCTAATTGTTATAACGACTCTGTGACTTTGGACTGTGCTCTTCCAGCTGACGGATGAGGGAACTGAGACTCAGGGAACTTAAATAATTTGCACCACCAGCTCACAAGCTAGGAAGTAGCCAGGATTCAGAACAAGTTTGGCCTAACTTAAAAACCTATGTCCGTTCTATGATTCTCTGTATTCTGTGATGAATATGTATCAATTCCAGGTTGATGCTATGCCAATGACACCCACCGATGTTTGTCTGCCTGCCTGCCTGTCTCAAGCATTAGACTATAAACCACTGGAGGGTAGAGGTCTGCCCTCCAGGCAATCCACGTCTAGGATGCAGGTAAGAATCTGGCACCAGTGGAGATTAGGAAATATTGATTAATGTGTGACTGTCCACGGGAGACCACATCTGTGTCCAGGAGATGAGACATCTTGTCCCTAACCTCAAGGAACCCCAAATCAGATCAAGAGCAGGTCCATAAGAAGCTTAACAATTGCAATTTAATCCCCAAGATCTGCAAAAAGCCACCATAGAAAACATCTTTGGAAAGAATTGATTCTTTTTGTGCAAATAGCTTGTTCTTGAAAGATAATGGCTTTTGTTGCTGATGGTGGTTACCAAACACTTCTTTCCCTTTTGCTAAATGTGTGAGAGAAAAACATCTGATTAATGTTCCAATGCTGCTCTTCTGATTTTCCAGATTAAGACAGAATAAACATGGTCAGCATTTAGGAAGTCCCTGCTTGCCTAAAGCACAAGAATATAGATATTTGGAATCTTCTCACTTTTCAAAGAACAATTCTCATATCCTACTCTAAAGGATAAGTAAGATGTAGCTTTCAACTTGGCATCCTGAACAAAGCATCTTCTTTCCTATAATAATGTCACCCTCTACTGAAAGTTTAGGATGTTGCTGCTCCTGTCTCTTAAAGGCAAGGTGCTTGGCACTGAGAAAATACCATTGCTAGTATTCATGCCCAGGAACAAATCTTCTCTGTTTTTCTTAATCTCCCACCACTGGGCTTAGAATAGGGTTGTGTGAGTGGTGTGTGTTTTATAAAGGTAGTTAGCTGATTAATTCAGGAAACTCTGTGTCCTCAGAAAAACTGCTGCCTGGCCTGAAAATGTGCAAATCATAGTCTTTGAGTTCTGTGCAAAGCCAGCACCCACCGTCCCACCATAGAATTCAGAAAAGTGGGGTCAGATCTGGTTTTTCTTTCTCTCTATATGTCCAATGGCTAGAATAGCGCCTGGCATACAGAAGACTGCTCTCAAATGCTTCTGAAGCAGGTTTATAAGTGAATGAGAAATCAGGTTTACAAGCATAGAAGCTTTTTTTCCAAAAATGAAATTATTTCCATCTGTATTTGCTCACACTGCCATAATAAAATACCATAGAATGGGTGGCCTAAATAATAGAAA
Organism: Physeter macrocephalus; assembly: GCF_002837175.3. Lineage (NCBI taxonomy): Eukaryota > Metazoa > Chordata > Mammalia > Artiodactyla > Physeteridae > Physeter > Physeter macrocephalus. Next base: position 30,706,304 of record NC_041214.2, read on the forward strand.
TTTATTTTCTGGAAGTCTGAGATCAAGGTGACATCATTGTCAGGTTCTGATGAAAACCCTCTTCCTGGCTTGCAGATGGCTGTTTTTTCACTGTGTGCCCACATGGCCTTTCCTCAGCCTCTTTCTCCTCATGGAAAGCCACCAATCCTATCAGAGTAGGACTCCACCCTTATAACGGCATGCAACCTTAATTATCTCCTAAAAGCCCTATTTCCAAATACAGTCACATTTAGGGCTTCAATATATGAACTGGGGGGAGGGGGGAGGGGAGGGGGGAGGGGAGGGGAGGGAGGGCGGAGGGGCCACAATTTAATCCATACCACCATCTCTTTTGTTTTCAGGCTCTGAGCCATTGTCTCCGCCATGATCTCTTACTAGATAGTAACCATAATCATTCTAAGACATGGGTCAGCAAACAGTGTTCCGAGAGCCAAATCTGGCCTGCCACCTGTTTTTGCATGGCCTGCAAGCTAAGGATGGATTAACACGTTTAAAGTTTGCCAGAAAATCTAAATTAGGATATTCCATAACATGTGAAAATTACATGCTATTCCCATTTCAGTGCCATGCTCATCCATTTAAATATTGTCTGTAGCTGCTGCTGCACTACAGTAGCAGATGGAGTAGTTGGGACAAATCTGATGACCCACAAAGCCTAAAATATTTACAGTCTGGCCCTTTACACAAAAATTTATGGACCCCAGTTCTAGGCTAATGGTTCTCTGGGGAACTTGTTAGAAATTTAAATTATCTGGCCTCATCTACTGAATCAAATTGTGGATGTAGCGTCCCGCAATTTGAGTTTTAATAATCTTGCCGGTGATTCCGATGCTGGTCTAGACGAATGAACCACGTTCTGAGATAGAGGCGGAAATCGGTCTTTATTAAGCACCCACTATGTGCCCGGTCCCAAGTTCACAGGCTGTGATTTGGTTGAACTAGCGAGAGACCAGAAAAAAAAACGATGCTCAGGAAATCCCTCCGGAGTAGCGGCTGTTTCCACTGCAAAGTAGCCGCCTGTCGTAAAAGAAGCAGCATAAAGCGATCTCAAACGCGATAGGCAAGCATCCCTGGGGGGGGGGGGGGTCAGGCAAAATGAGTTCTTAAATATTTGATTTTCTCTCCAGTCACTGGCCGCCTTTCTATTTGGTTTGGGGCTGAAATAAGACAGCTTGTAAGTAACTGGAGAGGGTGTTTACCCAGTGAATTAGTTCGGCTTTCATTGTGCAAGGGATTAGCGCGAAGCAGTGGATGAGGCTCCGTTTCAGGTTAGAGGGGCTCGCCGTTCGCTAGCTCCAGGCCAGGACTAATTATCATAGGACTGAGGCCATTAAAGGGCTTAACTACCAATGCCCCCTTCCAGGACTGGATTAGCCGTTCGCCTGCAGCTCTTGGCCGATAACCATTCCCAGTTCCGTCTGCTCTCTGCCGTGATGTGAGCCGGAAAAGGCGGTGGACTCACAGCTCGGAACTGCCAGGCACGTGGGCTCCCGGCCTGGAAAGCTCTGCGGCTTTCAGGGGCCAAGGATACACTCTCCCTGGGGAAAGACTGGAGACCGCCTGAGGCCTCTCTCGTATCCGGATGTTTCTGGGAAGATGGACGGGAGAGCCTGGGCGAGAGAGGGCTGGGAGAGGCTCCTGCCAGGCTCCAGGAAAGCCCAGGCGCTGTCCAGGGTCCCCGGGAGCCCGGAGGGCAGAGTGCGGGGCTGCCCTGTCACCGGGGACTCTCAGGACGGCGGGACAAAAGGATCAGGGTGTTCACATGCGCTACCACAACGCCACTCCGCCGTCGCACTTTTTCTTTCAGAGTCAGAGGGGGAGTCTGCACAATTGTGGGAGGAACAGAGTTGTTTGGGGATTTTCCCCCCACTCTGTGGAATGGGGGAAGTAAGTTACCTCATTTCCTTAAATTTCGGTTCCTCATCTATAAAATCAAAATAAAGTAGTGCCTAGTCAAAGGGCTGTTTGTGTTTTAAAGTATAGGGAGCGCTGGTTCATTTCAAGGTTCAATATGTGAGTGCTCTTAGGCTGATAAGACCGCGCAAGAAGGAAAGAAACCTTTCTCTCTCTCCTAAACCTGCTGCGAGGAAGGACCCCTCTTCTAAACCTGCAGGGAGGAAGGGCCTTTAAAGATTTTCTAGTTTTCTACTTCCTAAATTTTCCAAAATGAGAACTATTTTAAATGTTAGTAACACTTGTAACATTCTTTGAAAGAGCAAATAAAAAATATATGGATCTCACCAAAAATAAAAATAAAAAAATAAATATGTGAGGTGTTGGATGTGTTAATTAACTAGATGAGAGGAAACCTTTCACAATGTATCCGTGTATCAAACCATCGTGATGTACACTTTAAATATATCACAATTTTGTCAGTTATACCTCAATAAAGCTGAAAAAGAAAGTCTGTAGAAGGAGAGACCATCCATCTGAAAGTAGTAATAAAACTGGTGAGTGGAAAAAATATATATATACACATATATGTGGATCTGAAGACCCCTCATGATCACTGCCTGGGCCCCAAGGGGTCCAAAGACTACAGGTTTGGAAGGGCTCATATGTTCAACTCCCCACCTTGACAGAAAGGTCAGCTGCTGTTTGCACACCTCCAAAGGTGGGGTACCCCAACTTCCCACACAGCTCAATCCATTTCAGTGTTGTTCCAATGAAAGAAAATTCTTTTTTAAAACAGCAATTGTACTCCAACTAAAAAAAAAAAAAAACCAAAAAACAGTACATTTATGACAGTCACCAAAATAACAGTGATTATTTCCGGTTGATGAGATTATGAGTGACTTTTTTTTTTCCAGATTTTCCATATATCTACAAAAAAGCCCTACATTTACTATTAGAAAAAAGTCTATGAGCATAATTAAAATTTTTTGTAGTCATATAATTTATAATAATTAAATATCTTGTAAAATATTAAATCAAAAATTGTGTCCCTGTAACTTTTACCATTTGGTTCTCGTTTTAGCCCTGGGTCTACACAGACAAGTCTAATATTGCCCATGACAACTCTTCAAGTATGTGAAGTCAGCAGCCAGGTAGGAGCCCCACAGAGAATGTGTTAGTGAGAAAAATTGAATCAGAAGTGACTGCATTCTTCAGGTGCTCATTGTTGCTTCCTTTCTCAGTGGAGGCTTCTAGACTGCTTGCAAGGACACTTTAATAAGTCACAGCCAAATCTACCCAAGCCACTGGCCGTAATCCTTCCCAAATATATCAGTTGAGGTTTTTTATAAAATCAATTTCAGTCCTTATTTGGAAACCAAATAAATACCAAGAATCTTTTCAGTTGCCTAATTATTATTCTTTTAGTTTTTAAAATGTTTGAAGGTCATTTGGATATAGAAGGAATTTAACAGTAAGTGGAAAATATGGATTTAAGTTGTAGCAGAATGGAACCATGACAATATCTTTAATTTGTGGTTTTAAAGAAAACTTCTCAGACTCTACCTTTGGCATGGGGTTGGGCACAAATTAGGAGTCCTTTCTGGCTATTTGCTGAGTGATTAATCCTTTATCATAGGACTTCCTAACACACTTGTTTGATTCTGGTAAATGGGGCCAAGAGTAGTTCAACTCCATTCATTAAATACTAATTGAGTGCCTACTACAGGGCACACTGCACCGAGAGCTGATAAAGCAAAGAATTTCCAGAAATCACAGTGAATAAGAGAAAGCTCACCATGGAAGATCTGGAGCATTTATAAGTCAGTAATCTCTGTGACTTCACAGAACTCTTCACCACTCTCCATTGGGCTTTGTGGAGGGTTAGGCTGATTGAGTTCAATGCAGCTAAAACGGGCAAGGCAACTCTTGGTGTATTTGGAAAGATGCCAAGCTCTGAGATTTGTTTTAATTGTGTGTGTATTGTTTTAAAAAAAGAAAGAAAGAAAGAAAGAAACTGAAAGAAAGAAAGAAACTGAAAGAATGGAATGTTCTCAAAAAGCAAAGTGTAATAATCAGGTCAAGGTAGAGAAATCAAAATTGGAATAAGAGTTAGTGTTCAATATTGAACATATGAACATAAACATATTTGGATCACTTCAACAAATATTTGGTGAGCAAATTCCATGTACAAAGAATAGTGCTGGGAGCCATTAAGGACCAAAAGAAGAGTAAGGGGGGGCTCTTTATACATAAGGAACTCACAATTTAGGTGGGAGGGGTACATATTAATAATTGTAATAAAAGTAGACTATGATAAGTACTGAACTACAAGCAAAGTAGTATGGGAGTTTGACGGAAAGACAAATAAGGGAATCTCAGGTTTCTTGGAGGTGGACTAATTTGAACTGGGCCTTGAAGATTTGTTATTACAACTGTAAAACCTAAGCGAATGTATGTTTTTACAGCACAGTCAGTGTATCCCAGCTCTTCCTTTCCTGCAAGGTACACACAGAGTAAAATGAATGACATCAGAATTTCTCACTAATCACCTGACACAAAATGTTATTTGACCCGGAAAAATTGGCAAGGGATAATTTCTGAAGTTATATTGAAGACAGACTCAAAAGGTATGTCATTTTATTAGGAGGTAATTCAATTACAGGTTAGGTTATGGTAGGCAGATTGAGTCAGAGGTTTAAGAAGAGAGATGGAAATTCTGCCGAACCATTTGAATACCTGAGTGGTGCATGAGCATTCTAGTGATGACTCAGCAAGAGGACATTTATTTATCCCTAGAACATTCCCAGAGATGACTGAGAACTCAGACTCAGTGACTTATAGTCTAACCTGGAAAATGCAGGAGCCCCCGGATAATCTTAAATGCACCTCCAGAGCAGGGCATCTCTCTTATAATTATACACCCTGTTGGAGGCTAGTGGGAGGTGGTAGACAAACTGTGCTTGACTGTGATCCAAATATAGTTCTCTCGGTTACTGGTCGTGTGGACTTGGCCATGTTACTTAGCCTCTTTGAGGCTCAGCTTCCTGTTCTTTAAAATCCCTACTATGCAAGCTGTTTGTTAGGAGGTTTAAAGATGAAGATATTTATATATCTAGGCACTTAGCACAGTGTCTTGTATATACTACACACTCAACATATTAGAGCTACTTGGACTATTATGTATTATATCTTGCCAACATTCATTCAGCCACTGATATTTATTGAGTCCCTCGAAAGTGCAAGGCCCTTACCTAGGTAAGAGACTGAGATATTGGTAATTGGCAAGTTGAATGTCTCTACCCACACATTCGGACTCCTACTCAGTTGAGTGAGAGGTCGTAAAGCTTAGGTCAACTAGAGAGAGATGGATGCTACATTTTCATTACACTTGCAAATGGTAGTGGGTTCAAATTTTGATTGCATGAGGGTTAAAATAGGATTTAAATAGGATTGTGTGTTAAATAGGATTGTGTAAGGATTGAGTGAGGTAATATAGCTAAAATGCTTAGCATGGTGCTTGGCAAGAGTAAGCACCAAACAAATGTCAGCTATTCTTATCAGAGGTATATAATTTCACATTTGTTTTTTCTAGACATATGTGCATGTTGCTTGAGCAGGTCTTATTCAGGGGCTTATTTTGGTTTTATTAAAAAGTGGTACTGATTTCTAGTTATAGCAAAAATACACATTGCCATGTTTTATTGATTCTAAGAGGCATGCTTTTCACATTTTAACACAGATGTCTGAAAATGATGGCGTTCTCATTGCCTGCGCATGTACAAACTTGGTGGATATTCCTGATGATAGGACTGGTAACTGTAGTCCCTTAACATTTTAATCAGAAAACGGTTTAAGGACCATCTGGGGAAGGAAAATGAGTCCCTGTTATCATCTGAAAACCTTCCTTTAACACATTATGGTAAGATCAAGAAACATCAGTTTCAAAATTTGCACAGTGGACAACAGCAACTTGGAATAAAAAAAGAACTGATAATAAATTGCTTTCTAAAAACTGTTGCATCATCACCTCTCCTAATAAAAGAAAATAATGGTGTGAGAAAAAAACACATGTATTAATAATTCTGAGTCACAAGGTGATTTAGAAGCATCAGACTCTGAGTGTAAAATTGTTTCAGGACTGCCTTGACTGAATTTTTTTTTTTTTACTTATTTTCCTTTTTTGTGTATGCACAGGAGTGATAGCTGATAAAATTCAATATCTAAATAAGTTTAAATATAGAAAATTCTAAGCCATAAGATAATTGTTATTATTATTATATTATTATCATCCCATCCTGGTGCCGGCACAAAAAATAATAGCGTACCTAATAATCAGTAGCAATTTGAATTCAATGAAAACTTTCCCATGACAAACATCAAGAAATGGTGCATAAAACATTCACTTCATTGTGAAGATGAGTTTGCATTAAAGAAAGAGAAATATCTAAGTGCAAGAAGCCATGAAGAAACTTGAAATGAGAGGGATTAGGAGGTGAATTTATGTTGGGTTTGCCTTATGTTGAGGGAAGGAAGTGTTGGTCTTATGAACCTTGAAACTTGAGTTCGACCTAATAAGGGAGCATGAGATGAGATTCTGGTGCTGTGTCAGGTAGAGAGTTAGACCTAAGAAACCCTCATAAATTCAGGATCCATGAAGGGCTGTATTCTAAGGAAATCAGGAAAATAATCTACTCACTGGCACAGAAAGATGATAAAGATTTTTCTCTCTCTACATGCAGGGAGTCAGGGATGTGAAAATTCCAAAGCATGGGCTTAACCTTATGTGGCTATGGGATTTGAATTTATACTGTCAACATTTTCTTGGAGCTGAGCCTAGAAATTGACATAGAAATTGGTCCTTTGGGAATCTTGAAAAAAGCAAGTGCAAAACCACTCTGCAGGAAAGTTCCCACAATGCAGGCCAGATAGATTCCTCACAGAAAAAAGAAGGTACCTTGTTGTGGATTGCATTATTGTTTTCAGTTCTTTACTCTTCCCTATTAATATCCCCTTTACATTGTGACTTTGCAGTTCTTTCAATTAGAGGTGGAATATATTTCTCCACCTCACTGATGTTGGGCTTGGCTGTGTGGCTTGCTTTGGCCAATGGATTATTAATGGACATGAATCAAGCAAAGGTTTGAAATGTACTTGACTAGCTGGGCTTGCTCTATGAGGAAACCATCTCTTGGGTAGCTGCTGCCATTTCAGCTTGTGCCTCAAAATAAACAGATAAGGAACAGATATGAAGACTCATATCTGTTCCATGTCTGTTCCAGACTCACATCTGGTCCCAACCTGAAGCTTAGAGCCAAACCTAGCAAAAGCCCAGCCCAGATCACCCAAATTCCAGATGACCCACAGACCTGTGGACAAAATTAAATGCTTAACAATAACTATTTTTGAGTCTGCTAAACACTGAATTCTAAAATGGTTTATTATAAAGGATTACTGTGACAATAGTTATTTAATTATAACTCAGTAATAAATGAGCTTACAATTTAAAACAATTAAGAACATGAGGAAACAGCTTACCATGAATAAGAATCAGCAGAAACAACACATAATATGGTTAGATTTTGAGTCTGCTAAACACTGAATTCTAAAATGGTTTATTATAAAGGATTACTGTGACAATAGTTATTTAATTATAACTCAGTAATAAATGAGCTTACAATTTAAAACAATTAAGAACATGAGGAAACAGCTTACCATGAATAAGAATCAGCAGAAACAACACATAATGTTAGAACACCAAGAATCTGAAATAATAGAACAATCTGAAGAATAATATAAAATATGTATGTTTTAAATGATTAAAGACATGAAATAATGACTCATTCTAAAAAAAGCAAGTTTCTATGAAAAAAAAGTCAGATAAATTTGAAAGAGGACAAAATAAACTTTTAGAAACTCCCTAGGATGTTGAACATAAATTAGAAATAGTTAAAAAAAGAACTAGAACAAGAAGGTAGATCTGAGGAAAATCCCCAGAATTTAGTAGTAAGAGACAAGAAGAGACGGGGAAAAAATGAAAGAGGTAAGATGCTTGTAGGATACAACAGGTAGATTCCTCACTGTCTCAGAACAATAATACAATCAGTATAAGAAGAGGCACAATTTTAACATAGTAGGAAGATCAAGGATGAAAAATTTTCCAGAATTTATGAAGGACATACATCCTCTGATTGAAAAAATATTGTGAGTTTCAACCAGGATAAACACAAAGAAATCTCCACTTAGATATATGGTAGTGAAATTACAGATCACTGTAAATACAGAGAAAACTGTAAGAGCAGCCAAAGGGAAAAGACAAAATATCTAAAGAGGTATAACCATCAGACTGTCATGAACATTTCACAATAATGAGAGCTTGAAGAGACGAAAATAATAATTTCAAAGCAACAATATTATACTCAGACAAATTATTATTCAATAGTGAGGGCAAACAGAAGAAACATTGTAGAAAAACAAAGATGGAGCACACTGAGCTCTCCCAGGCTCCCTCTGAAAGAGTAACGGGTATATTTCAGGAAGAAGGAACTTAAACACAGAAAAAATGCATGTGATGCAAAAAGCAATGGTGTTTGAAGGAAATGGTAATTATTGGGGCAAATCTAAACAGCATTGACTAAATAAAACAATAACAATCATACAGACTAACTTGGGGATTTTACAGAAAAAGATGGACGCAAAATACAAGACAACAATAATAAGGTGGGGAAATTCGAAATCAGTGCATTTTTTAGCAGATTTGTATTGCTTAGAGAGAACTAGAGGTATTGTTAGCTTTTGTCCTTATTGGATACAATAAAAGAACAGGAATAGAAGGCAAAACTTTCAAAACAGTAGGAGGAAAAAGGAATTTAAGGATCTCAATGTCGGAAGGAAGAAAGAGAAACAAAGGAAATTAAGCAAATATAAAGGACAAAATAAAGTTGTAAAACATTCAGGTATTTCAAGTAATAACAATAAATTTAAACAAATTAGATATACCAGTGAAAGGAGAGAGCCTCAGATGGGATAATTTTTAAGTCCATATATGCAGTTTCAAAAAGACACCCTAAAACATAGTGACAGAAATGTTGACAATATTAGGATGGAAACATTCTAAGTCAAATCCTGGACAAATGAAAGCTGATATAATTTTATTAATATCAGCAAAATAGACTTTTAGGCAGAAAGAAATAGAGCGAAATAAACGGCAAATAGAAAGTGATAAAAGGGATAATTCACTATGAAGATAAAATAATCCTGAACCTGCATTCAATTACATATATTATATGTTAAATATAATATAATAAACATATAAAACAAATTAATAGACTTAAAAGGATAGATTAAAAATATCCACTATTATAACTCTCAGTAATTAGTAGGTCAACTGCACAAAAAGTAAAGATATTGAAGATTTAATAATACAAAAAATCCTGATTTGATTGATATATAGAGTTTTATATCCAACAATTAGAAAATATATCATCTATATGATATATATATTTTATGGAACACATGGAACACATAAAAATTGACTATACATAGGCTACAAAGTAAATCATAATATATTTCAAATAATCAATACTATATAGAAAATATGCTCTAACTAAAAGGTAATAAAATAAGAAATTGATAAACAAGGTATAATCAAACCTCAAATATTTTGAAATTTCTGTAAGAAGCTTAAAAATAATGGAGAAATGAATAAATTTTAATAAAATTTTAAAATATTCAGAACTAATAATAAAAATACATCTTGAAACTTATAGGATACAGCTAAAGTAATATTTAGAGAGAAATTTATTGCCTTAAATACATGTATATTTTTATAAAATAGTTAAAATTAGTTAAGAATTCCTGGGCAGTGATGGTGAATTGATCATTACACTCTCTTTAAAACCTCACTAAATCTGACCCATGAGATTAAAGAAAAAACAGGAAGCAGCAATATAAAGTGACTAGCTGGAAAGTAGTTGAACGTACTAATAATTTAGCAAAGTCAAGAAATTTGAATTATAAGCTGTCAGTGAAGAAAGTAGAGAAGAAACTTCATTTAGACCACAGAGGCACAGAAAGCTCAGGAATGGGAAGAACAAGTACATCTAGAAGTGAAGCTGAAGATGAAGTTAGAAAAGAATTGCTTATAAATGTGTTTAAGATGTAGTTTGATGTTGAGAGAGGTTTTTACTATTGGAAAGGTAGATTAAAATGGACTAGTTTTGGACCATCACTCTCATTGAGAAAAAAACAGAAAAGCTAGAATATCTATATGTCTATCTCTCTATCTATCATCCATCCATCTATCATCTATCTAATCAGTATGAAGCTACAAAGACAGTGAAGAAGTAAAGATTTGTAAGGCCAATATCCCAAACTGAAGGAAAGTCTGGGGAGGTAAACCTTATTTTTTGCACTGCTTTTTCCCTTGTGATATTTGCTAATTGGAAATAGTAGCTGAAAGATTGAAAAGAAAAAAGATAAGTAGTTGAGAAGCTGAGCAGAACTTCTGGAAGTTTTATGGGGGTCACATTAGACAAAAATTGTAGTTCACTGAAGATGAAGGACCCTAGTAAACACTCCAGATTTTCTGTTGGAACTCAAAGGGTTACTTTTTGGTAGTAAAGATGAATCAGAAATATATGAGCCCTTATAGGAACTGAACACGGGGGAAAATGCCACAAAATTCTGAAGGAAAATTATTTATAACCTATAACTTATTTACCCTTTCACACTATAAATTAAATATGAGGTTAGGCTAAAAATATTTTTAGACATTCAAGGTCTCAAAATATTTACCTGCCTGCACTTTTTCTCAGAAAGCTAATGGAAGATGTGTTCCACCAAAATAAGATGAAATCAGGAAATAGAAGATTCACACAGAGTTAAAGCAAAAGAAGTCCTCTAGGTAATGGTAGAGTTCCTAGGATGACAACATGGCAGTCACAGCAACATGTTCAGATTGGAAGAGGTTGGAAGCCTCTAGGAAATATTACTCAAGAAGATGAAATTAGTATCTGATGTGTCTAAATGTATTGAGAGTAGATTTAGACAACTGGTTCGGAGTATGAATTAGTGATAAGTACATAGACAATCAAACAACTGAAAAAACAAAAGCAATCATAAAATCCAGATTGAAAAAGTTTTGCAAGAAAAATTTATCTGGTACACTACAAAATAAATACTTGACTCATTTATTAAGGATATTAATCATAATAATGCAAACACTGAATAACAGTTTAACCAAATTAAAATAGAGCTGTGTATGGAGAATTGGGTATGGAGAGCAGAAAAGTGTATGTATTTAAAAATAATAAAATTGTAAAACTTTCAGGAGAAAGATGGGAGAATATCTTCATGACATTGAGGGAAAGAAAGATGTCTTAAAGAGGACAAAAAAGCATAAACCATAAAGAAAAATATTGATAAATTTGAATACATTAAAATTAAAAAATCCGTGTGGTAAAAGAAACCATAAAACTTTTACAAAACAAGTCACCAGCTAGGAGAAGATATCAACCATTGATATAAAAATAAATGGTTAGGGGCTTCCCTGGTGGAGCAGTGGTTAAGAATCCGCCTGCCAATGCGGGGGACAAGGGTTCGAGCTCTGGTCCAGGAAGATCCCACATGCCGCAGAGCAACTAAGCCCGTGTGCCACAACTACTGAGCCTGCGCTCTACAGCCTGAGAGCCACAACTACTGAGCCTGCATGCTGCAACTAGAGAAGCCATCGCAATGAGAAGCCTGCACACCACAACGAAGGGTAGCCCCTGCTTGCCGCAACTAGAGAAAGCCCACGAGCAACCACGAAGACCCAATGCGGCCAAAAATAAATAAATAAAATAAAATAATCTTTTTAAAAAGGGGGGTTAGTTTCCAGAGTATGAAAAGATCTCTTACAAATCACTATGGAGAAGAAAAACAACCCAAAAGAAAAAGTGAGCAAATAGTATAAATGGGTAATTGGGAGAGGAAGGAACCCAAATAGCTAAGAAATATGCCTAATCTTTACTAGCAATCAGGTAGATGCAAATTAAAACAGAGAAAGAACATTTTACCAACAATGGAATGTGAAAAATCAGCACGTATAAAAATCAAGTAATGAAGAGAAGGTGGAGAATATAAAGACAACTGCTGTGCACTACATGTGCACTACTGCACTAAGTCATTCATTCATTCATTCATTCATTCACCAACTATTTATTTCAGTACCTCCTGTTTGTCAGACACTGTTAAAGGCATTGAGGATACATTACAGGTCTTGAGGGGTTGTAATTTTAAACAGAGGCATCAAGGTTAGCCTCACTAAGAGGGTGACATTTAAGCAAAGATGTAAGGAGAGGAGGAAGTAACCATGAAGATGTACAGGAGACCAGGGTTCCCAGGGCGAAGGCCTGAGGCAGTTGTGTGTTGGCGGAAGAGTAGGGAGTCTGATGTAGCTGGAGCATAAAAGATAATTAAAGGTATATAATGACATACAGGCATACCTAGGAGATATTGCAAGTTCATTTCCAGACCACCACAATAAATTGAATATTGCAACAGAGCGAGTCACAAGAATTTTTTCCTTTCCCAGTGCATATAAAAATTATGTTTATGCTATACAGTAGTCTATAAAGTGTGCAATAGAATTGTCTAAAAAAACAACGTACATACCTTAATTTAAGAGTACTTTATTGCTAAAAATTGCTAATCATTATTTGAGCCTTCCTCCAGATGTAATCTTTTTGCAATGGTAACATCAAAGATCACAAATTACAAATCACCATAACAAATACAGTGATAATGAAAAAGTTTGAAATATTGTGAGAATTACCAAAATGTGATATAGAGACAAGAAGTGAGCAAATGCTGTTGAAAAAATGCCCCAATAGACTTGCTGAACGCAAGTTACCACAAACCTTCAATTTGGAAAAAAACAGTATCTGCAAAGCACAGTAAGCAAAGTGCAATAAAACGAGGTATGCTTGCATGTTTAAATTTATATACCTAAATCACATGAATATAGCGTACTCTACATGTCTGTATATTTCATTTCTCTCAATAAAACTTAAATACCATTGCCTATTAGTATATACAGATCTATCACATTTTTTTTTATGGCAAAATAGTATTTCATTGTAGAGATTTGCCTTACCTTATTTACCAGTCATGTAGTAATGGACATTTAAATTGTTTGCTTTTTTGGTTTTTTTTTTTTTTTTTTTTTTTTTGCTTTTACTAATGATGCTGAAATAAACTTTCTTCTACATACAGGTTTACATAATGTGCAAGTATGTCTGAAAGTTAAATTTTTTTTTAAATTTATTTTTGGCTGCGTTGGGTCTTTGTTGCTGCATGCGGGCTTTCTCTAGTTGTGGTGAGCAGGGGCTACTCTTCATTGCGGTGCACGGGCTTCTCATTGCAGTGGCTTGTCTTGTTGCGGATCATGGGCTCTAGGTGCGCGGGCTTCAGTAGTTGTGGCACGCGGGCTCAGTAGTTGTGGCTCTCAGGATTAGCTGCTCTGCGGCATGTGGGATCTTCCCAGACCAGGGCTTGAACCTGTGCCCCCTGTATTGGCAGGCGGATTCCCAACCACTGCACCACCCGGGAAACCCCTGAAAGTTAAATTCTTAGACTTGGAATTGCTGAGTTAAAAATTGCCAAACTTTCCTTTAAAAAGCTTTCCTTAATTTGCAATCTCACCAGTAATTGTGAAAATATCTATTGTGCAACTATACAGTGTAATTTAAAATTTTGATCTGATAGAAAAACATCTTGATTTCATTTCATTGCATATTTTCATAATTATTACTAAGGTTGCATAAGTATTACAAATAAATTCCCTCCTGTTATTTATTACTTTTTATGATTTCATTTTTCATGTTTAAATTTTTGATGCAAATAATTCATTTTTGATATAATAAATAAGGTAGTGATTAAGGTTTATTTGTTCCAAATGGCTAGCCCATTGCCACAACATAATTTGCTTACTAATTCATCGTTTTCCCACTGAATGGTAATACCACATTTCATAAATTTAATACCCATATGGGCTTGGATCTATTTCTGAACTCTCTTTTCCAATGGTCTGTTTGTTCATGTGCCAGTACCAGATTGTTTTAATTACTGTAAGTTTATCATATGTTTTACTATTTGGTATACCGCCCCCTCATGATTTTTGTTTTATAGATTTGTTCTGGCTATCCTCAAGTATTTATTTTCATCTGAAATTTGGAATAATCCTGTCTAAAAGAAAAATCGTTTTGCCTTTTCATTGCATTTTTATTGAAATTATAGATTAACTTAGAAATAATTAACATTTTTATCACATAAAGTTCTTGTAAGCAAGAACACAGTAGATCTCTCATTTAGTCAAGTATTCTTTGCCTTTCAACAAAACTTAGAACTTTTCTTCATATAAGTGTGGCACACTTCTCAAAGTTTTTCTTTAGTAATTCCTACTTCTATTTTAAGTAAAATATTTTTCCATCAGTGTTTAGAGCTTACTTGGCCACTGAAAAGCTATTTTTTGTGCTTAATATTGTAGCTGGTCACCTTATTGAATTCTCTCTTTTCTTAAAAATATTTTTCAGTTGATCTTCTTGGATTTTCCAGATTATATCATGGGCTAAAAATAATTGTTTTGCCTTCTTTTTTCTAAATTTTATACCACTTATATTCCTTTTCTTGCTGAATTGCATTACCTGAACTTCCAGAGCAATGCTAAATAAAGTTGTTGATGGTGGCTTCCTTTTCTTGTTTCCTACTCTAATGGAAATGCTTCTAGTGAAATTAACTATAGCACTGTATACATAAAATTAACAATACTTCTGTATATATAAAATTATACTAAGAATGTTTCTATTAATTTTATTATAGTAAGATTTAAAATCAGGAATGTATATTATGTTTTATTTTTAAAATATTTGAATCATCTCAGATTTTCTCCTTTTGTCTACTAATGTAGATCATTCTATTAAAATGTTTCTAGTAGCAAAATGCTCTCATGTTGTGGTACATTATACTTTTATTTTGTTGCTAAATGTATTTTAAATTAGGCAAGTAATATTTTATTTATGATTTTTATGATGATATCCTGAGTAAGTTGATATGTAGTTTTCTATTTTTGTGCCATCTTGGTCAAGTTCTATCGTCAAAATTATTCACATTTCCCAGACAGAGTTTGGAAGAGTTATTTTTCTCTTTATGGCTTAGGACAGTTTGCATAGTGTTGAAATTTTATCTGTCTCAATTATTTGATTGCGTTCACCTCTGAAACCATTTCAGTTATACATTTTCTTTGAGGTAGAGTTTGGAAAAGTGAGTTTTCATAGAAAAGTCATCATTTCATTCAGATGTCTTATTTATTTCCATAGCGTCAAAGAAAGCGCATGCTATATGTTGCTGAGTTCCTTCATTATTTGAGGTCACTTCCTCACACTCATTTCTAACTTCGTGCTGGCTCCTGATTACCTAACTACATTACCTAGCATCATTTATTTCATAACCCTTTAAAAAAGACTGGCTTTTATATATCATTTTAATCAGGGTAAAAGCTAAGCTGATATAACAAAAAGACACCAAAGTATAGTGGCTTAAACCGGATAGAAGTTGAGTTCTCTTTCACACAACAGTCCAGGTGGTCCAGAGTAGTCAGAGGTCTGTTTCACAAAGTCACTCCAAGACCCAATTTCCCCATCGGGAGCTCCACCTACTCCAAGGCTACTTTCTTCATCTGTATGGCCAAAGTGGGATCACTGCCAAGTCTGAATTCCAGAATAGGGAAGGGAATGGGGAGGAAGCCCTAAGCCATACATCTCCTTTAAAATAAATGACATAGAAGGGGGCACACATCATTTCTGTTCACATCCATTAGTGAAAGCTTTAATTACATGGCCCACAGAGCCACAGATGAGACTGAAAATTGTGGTCTTCGCAGGGCTTACAGGTACCCAGCTAAACTACTGCTAGGAAGGACGGAGAAATTCGATTTGGGGGAAACTCAGAGTCTGCAACCGACATGTGTATTTATTTCTATTATTGTTTCTGTTTGTTTACAATTAATCACATCAGTCTGCTTTGCTTAATTTTTGTTATTGTTGTTACTCTCTTGCTAACTTCTGGAGTTGAAGTCTGCTTATAGCACTAGGATTGTTTAAAATGTGCTCCTTATGGTAGATTTGCTCTGCACAATGAAATATGAGTAGAAGTGATGTGCCTCACCTTTTGAGGTAGGGGGAGTTTAAGAACGAGTGCACACTTTTTCATGTCTTCTTCCCTCTCCCGTGGTGATCATGCACTACCCTTCCAGAACCTCCATGTGTTCAGCAACCTAAAAGCTCCCTGAACTCTGTACTTTGGGGATTTTTATGGAGGCTTCATCATGTAAGCATAATCAATCATTAACTCAACCTCCAGTCCCTCTGCCCTTCCCAGACAATTGGGTGGAGCTGAGAATTCCAAGCTTCTAATCATGGCTTTGTCTTTCAGGTGACCAACCCCCATCTTGAATTTTTTCAGGAGCCCACCGACAGTCACCTCATTAGAACAAAAGACACTCCTATCATCCAGGAAATTACAAGAGATTTAAAATCTCTGTGTCAGAG
The DNA here is from genome assembly GCF_002837175.3 of Physeter macrocephalus. NCBI lineage: Eukaryota > Metazoa > Chordata > Mammalia > Artiodactyla > Physeteridae > Physeter > Physeter macrocephalus. The sequence continues at coordinate 30,722,785 of NC_041214.2, forward strand.
ACTGACTGATTTCCTCATCATGCCTTCACTACTTCATTCCCAATGATAGATAATGAGGCAAATTTTTTCTTTGTCAATTAGATGTCTATTTCAGGTAACTAATCACATGACTCTAGATTTAAGCTCAGTCAACAGGGAAATTATTCTGCTTCCTTCTACTCCTTCCCTTCTTCCCAGAGGTGATCTAGGTCCTGTGGCTACGTGATGAGGGACAGGGTAGGGGAGAGTGCGTCTTACTCTTACACCATCCTTTGAGCCTCCATGCATTATGTGGCCAACCTGTCCCTGGCTAGTGCTCCTTATGATCTGTTCTCCTTTCACAGTGAAGTCCCAGTGCTGCTTATTTGTTTACTTGATCCTCAGGTCAGCTTTCTGTTGATCCTCTGAGAAACAGTGGGATTCTTGATTGGTCACTGGCTTGGGTTGTCTCACCCTAGCTCATATTTTGTGACACCGTTATTCACCCTCATGGGCTCACCAGTCAACACCTTTAGTTATTTTTCTGTACTCTTCCGCTCCCACCTACCAGGGCAGGAAACTTCTGGGTCATCTACCTGACACTTGCAGGCCATGACTATAGGGCTAGAGCGAGAAAGTACAATGTATTAAGCCTATGCTGTTTGCCTAGCCTCTCCCTTAATAGTTCTGTTCTATTGCTCAGCATGATGTGTGATATAGTACCATGCAGAATATGGTGATTCTTGGAGTCTTTCCAGGCCATTCCAAAAAAACAAATAGTTCATTCTCTTAGACGTTAGCATCACATACCTCTCTAGATCTTTTTATAAATTCTTATTTTAGAGGGGCCATAGTTTTTTTTTTAAAAATTATTTATTTATGTATTTATTTTTGGCGGTGTTGTGTCTTCATTGCTGCATGCGGGCTTTCTCTAGTTGCGGCGAATGGGGGCTACTCTTCGTTGCGGTGTGTGGGCTTCTCATTGTGGTGGCTTCTCTTGTTGCGGGGCACGGGCTCTAGGCACACGGGCTTCAGTAGTTGTTGCACGTGGGCTCAGTAGTTGTGGCTCACGCGTTCTAGAGTGCAGGCTCAGTAGTTGTGGCGCACGGGCTTAGTTGCTCTGCAGCATGTGGAATCTTCCCAGACCAGGGCTTGAACCTGTGTGTCCCCTGCATTGGCAGGCAGATTCTTAACCACTGTGCCACCAGGGAAGCCTGAGGGCCATAGTTTTTGTTGTTGTTGTTGTTATTGCTTTCTTTTCCTGTCTGTATTTTACTTTCATGAGAAAATATCTATATCTGATTTTCATTTGTTTCTGATATAATTTTTTGGTGAGTATTATACTTTTATGTTTTATTAGTCATTTTTCCATTTTCTCAGTATTTTTGTATGAGAGATTTTGAAATTGGGACCTGATACTTACTGAGGAAAAGTGGGAAGTAAGGTCAGGAGAGTGAACTGGGCAGTGGCAACGTGGATTTCATTCTGTTGTCTGGGGACAGGTCTGCCTGGTTCAAGTGAAATTCTGAATATGAAGAACCCTTTGGGTGATGAATTAGAGCTGTGGTTCTCAAATTTGAGTTGCATCAGAACATTAATGGGCTTATTAAAGTACAGGTTATAAAAAGCTTCACCCTTCTGATTTAGTTAGTCTGTGGTGGGGCCCGAGGATTTGCATTTCTAAAAAGTTCCCAGGTGATTCTGGTAATGCTGATCTAGGGATCACAGTTGGAAAATTTCTGGTTTAAAATTTTTCTTTGGCTGACCAAGATCAGCCACCACAATGTCAAAGTCACCTGCCACTCTTTCAGCAGATTTCCTGCAAATACAGTGCGTCTGTGTTTCCGTGTTCAGTCCTTCCCGCACCTAAGCCCATGTGCCAGACTGCATCCAGAGGTGCCACCGCAGACTGTCTGCACACTTGAGCTTGTTTTTCCAAGGAAGGGAGCGGATTTTGGTTTTGTGGGATGGCCCACCTCTCTTAGAGTCCCAGATACTGCCTGAGATCTTCAGAGGCATATTTTCCTTTACTCGGATCTAATTTTTAAGACATCAGGCAGCCACTTTTTATGGCTTTGCTTCAGAATTGCGTCTCTTCCAAGTTTCATCTAATTTGAAAGATCTAATTAAAAAAAATTTTTTTAATTCCCTGTGTTATTTTCAACTGACTTCATAAAGGCAAGTGAGCCAGAAATACCTTTCCTAATAGGAAATGCAGTTCTTAATATCTTGTTCCCAAGGCCTCTTTTAATTTCAAATATATTTTATGTTTAAATAGTTCAATCATTTGCCTCTCCTAATGTATTAGTCAGGGTAGGTTAAGGTATACACAGTAACAAACATCCCCAGAAAGCTCAGTGACTTAAGGCAACAAAGAGTTTTTCTCATTTACTTTACCGGTTCATTGTAGACTGGCAGAGATCCAGGCTTCTGAAGCAGCTACATCTTAAACATTGCTGCTCACCATGTCAGATGGAAAAGCAGAAGTACACACTGATTCTTAAAGTTTCTGTTCACACCTTACTCATCAAGGAAATCCCATAGCCACCACTGACTTCAGGTAGTTAAGGAAATACAATCCTATAATATCACCAAAGAGGATAGCTCTGGTGATTTTCACATGTGGATTTCCCTAAGGTAGATCTTAGCTTCACAGCCTGGGTTTACCTAAGGATCTGACTTTGTTTCCATTCTAGAGTTTCTTTATCCCTTCAATACTTGCTCCCAGGTTCTCAAGAAGTCTCCCACATTTCCACAGTTCTGTTCTCTCCCATCTCCCACCCAAACCCATGGTGGCAGGACGCATATCCACATCTTCAGGTCTCATTCTTTTCTCAGACAAAATTCTTTTTTAGAACTGAATCCAAATTATTGTCACATGGTCAGCAGGGATGCTTTTAGAACTTGAAATCAGTTCTTTGAGTCTTCTGAGTTTTGCTGCTCCTTGGGCAACTTTAAGAGCATATCCTATGTGATGGTCTTGCTCTTTCTGGGTTAATTCTAGAAAACTCAAATTTACATCAAAGTGAAAAATATTCTCAATTCAGAATTCTTAAAAATGACTATGGGATGGGGGTGGGAGGGATGTGAGTAGGGTAATGAATTGTATCCCAAGTGTGAGGTCTTGTCTGAAGGAGACCACCTAAGGGGCCAACTCATCAAGAAATGAATTATCATGTGCATGGCTGCCTCTGGGATAGATTTGCCAGTCTAGATCATAAGCAGGAGATCTTCAGTCAGATAAAGTCAGTCCCAGATTCCTTATCCTCCACTATTCAAAATATATTTTCCCCCTGGTTTTATTTTCCATTCACATTTAACTTTATTACATGTAGGATCTTGTGTGCAAATACTCGGTAAACTTAAATATGATGCCTGTAAATCCCATTTCATATTCTGCACAAAACCCCTAATTCAAATGCCTCTTCCCCTTAAAGTCTGGGATAAGTCCACTGTGGAGATTCTGTGTGCTCGACTTTGTAAAGGGTTGAAAATCAGGCCAGTAAAGCTGTCTGCGTGTCTCTTAACTTAAGGCCAGTTCAGGAGCATAAATTAATCCTGACCTTGGGTAAAGTAGTATTTCAGCTGAGACTAAAGGGGTTTCTTGTCAATTCATTTATGTATCTAAGCATTCTTGGCTATTAAAAAAGTCAGTCCTTGGGACTATTGGGAAAAAAGCAGCATGCAGACCCAGGAAGCTTACTGGAGAATGCAGATCCTCACAATCCCAGAAATCCTGATGGCAACAGTGAAGATGCTGCTGTGCTTTTGATATATTCACCTGGGTTATGGGGGCTTGTTTGGAGGCAGGAGAATGCCACTTGGCACCTCAGGGCCTTTACCCATCACCGTGGACAGGAATCACAGCCATCAGTCTGACCTGTACTGCTGTCAAAACAATTCTTTGAGCCATGCTACCAGTGATGCAGAAACTCTCTCAGGCTTTTGTTATTAATGGGAAATAAACTCAGAGTTTACATAAAAACTCAGCTTTGAGAATATTAGCTGTTTAAATTGCAATATTTTTAATAGAAAAGCCAAAGAAAGCTTTAGATGGAGGAAAAGTGTTCAGTTTTAGGATTTCAAGAGACAGTATTGCAGAGTGGTCCTAACCATAGGCTCTGGAACCAGATTTCCAGGGTTCAAACCACAGCTGTGCTCTGTAATCTTGGGAAATGTATTTAACTCTCGGTGCCAGTTTTCTTATCTGAAGAATGAATGTCATAATCTTACCTATCTCATAAAATTGTTTGATAATTAAATGAGTTAATACGTAAAAATCAGTTATGTATAAAATAATGCCTGACTATTTAATACATGCTGGCCATTATTATTATTATTATTACTACTACTACTACTACTGCTACTACTGTTGCCCACATGTAGGACTAGAAGCAGACTAATGACATGATTTACAGTTTGCTTTCCTGCTGGGCACTACCTAGAGTTTATTTTATTTAATCCTCTCAACAATATCATGACATAAATATTGTTCATGTGCTCATTTATCCGAGCTTGTTTGTTTCAGTTACTTATTCAGTACATATTTATTGAGTGCCTATTATATGCTAGGTACTGTTCTCAGTGCTAAGAATAGAGTAGTAATGAAAACAGGGGAAAAAATAGGCTCTCTCTTCATGGAGCTTACGTTCAAGGAGTGGAACACAGAGACAAACTGAAAAATAAACAGGTAAAATACAGAGTGTGTCAGATCATAATAAGTGCCGTGAAGAATAGTTAAGCAGGGGAGGTAAATCAGAAAGGCTAAGGGTGAGGGTGTCCAAGTAGACTGGTGAGTGAGGCCCTCACTGGAAGATACAATTTGAACAGAGACCTGAAGGATGTGAGGGCACGAGTATGAATTGATCAGCTGTACTGGCATCCCAGCCAGACAGAATTTGGAAATCCAAAGTGACAGTGGGCTTGGGGTATTTGAGAAAAAACACCAAAGTCAGTGTTGCTGGCCTGAAGTGAATGCAGTAATGTGTACGTAATGGGGAGTGGCAGATTATGTATGTCTTTGCAAGAATATAAAGACTGACTTTTGCTCTGTATAGCTAGAAAAGCATTGCCTTTTTTTTTTTATATAAGGGAAGAGATTTGTTCTGATAAAGATTCAAATATGTTTTTCAAAAAGGTTTATCGGGTTTCCCTGGTGGCGCAGTGGTTGAGAGTCCGCCTGCCGATG
>NC_041214.2:30728249-30739364 GCF_002837175.3 Physeter macrocephalus
GCTCCGCAACGGGAGAGGCCACAGCAGTGAGAGGCCCGCGTACCGCAAAAAAAAAAAAAAGTTTATCCAAAAAAGTTATGAAACTGTCATTTCATATATTTTATCTTGGTTTGGGGTTTGTTTTTTTTTTATTGTTTTAGGCAGGAAGGTAAATCTGGAACCTATTGCTTGCTCTTGGTTGGAAGCAGATGTTTACCATTATGCTCTTGCCTTCTTTAATATTTCATTAAATACAATCATGTGTTTGATAGACTTTTGCGTTCTGCTTCTTTCACTCAGCATAATGCTTTAGAGATTCATTCATCCATGTTGTTGTGCACCTCAGTATAGTTTGTTCCTTGTTAACGCTGAGTAGAATTTCATCGTACGGATGCACCACAGGTTTTTTTTTTTTAATTAATTCTGAGTGACCAATATTTTAAAAACTTCACTAAGATATAATTGACATTCAATAAGCCGCACATGATTAAAGTTACTCATTTAATAAGTTTTGACATGCGTACATACCTGTGAAATCATCACAACAATCAAGATAATAAACATGTCCATCACCCCTAAAAATTTCCTCATACATCTTTCTAATCTCTCCCTCCCACCTCTCTCCATCTTCAGGCAACCATTGATTAGCTTTCTGCATTTTCTAAAATTTTATATAATGCAATCATGCGGATGATTGTCTTTTTTGTCTGGCTTCTTTCATTCAGAATGAAAGCATATGTCAATTCAAAGCTTGTACATGAATGTTCATATCTTCCGTATCTGCAATAGCCAAAAACTGGAAGCAGCTCAAATGTCTATGACCAAGTGAATGGATAAATCATTTGTGGTATGTCCATATAACACAATATTACTCAGCAATAAGAAGGAATGAACTCTTGAAACACTGAAAACACAGATGAATCTCAAAATAATTATGCTGAGTGAAAGAAGCCAGACAAAAACCAACATATATTTTATGATTCCATTTATATAAAATTGCAAACTACAGAAAATAGTTTTCTAATTGCAAACTATATCATAGAAAGCAATACAATAGTTGCCTGTGGATAGGGAATGGTGAGGAAGGGTGGGAGGGAGTGATTACCAAAGGACATGAGGTAATGGTTTCATGGTTTACACATTTGTTAAAGCTTAATAAATTGTACATTTTAAAAATATGTAGTATTGCATGTAGTAATGGTTTCATGGTTTACACATTTGTTAAAGCTTAATAAATTGTACATTTTAAAAATATATGTTTTATTGTATATTCATTATATCTCAATAAATCTGTTAAAACAAATCAAAACACCAACTAGGGAGCATTTACTCAATAAAATTGATTGAATGAAGAATCAATCAATTTGAGTGAATAAAATAAAATATTTCAAAATTACATTCACAAATTTTGAACACACACACAATATATATATGATCCATGATTATCAGGAACCAGGGGAGGAGTGGAATTAACTGCAAAAAGGCAGGAGAGAAGTTTGGGAGGATGGAAATATTCTATATCATGATTGTGGTCATAGTTACCTAACTGTACACATTTGTCAAACCTACTGAACTATGCTCTTAAAATAGGTGAACTTTTTTGTATGTAAATTACACCCCCCAAAAGCCTTATTAAAAAGCAATCAAATCACTCAAATAATAGTGCCAGGCATTAATCTAGGTGCTAGGGACACAGTCAACATATGGCCAGAGGTATAAATTCACTGGAGGAGACAGATGATTAACATGTAAACAAATATGATCAGGTAATTTCAACAGGAAATAGACTAAAACTGATGTGTGTGTGTGTGTGTGTGTGTGTGTGTGTGTGTGTGTGTGTGTGCAGAAGGTCTACTTCAGCCTCAGAGTTCAGGGAAGCCTTCTCTGTGGAGGCAATATTGGAGCTGACACTGGAGTGACATGAAGATACCACATATTAAGAACACACGTGAGAGCCTTCCAGACAGAGGAAGCAGCTAGTACAAAGGGTCTCAGGTGAAATCTACTTGTCACCTTCAGGGAACAGGTGGGGAGGCCACTGGGGTTGGAGGAAGTGAGTAAGGGGGAGAGGCCAGCATCATTGCAATCATGCAGATCCTTGAGGCTCATGCAAGGAAGGCTATGTGGCCCTATGGTCCTTTCTTCTTCCAAGATTCTACTGCATACATTTTGTCGCTCTAATTATATTGTAAATGTTTGAGGTCAGTGGCCATTGCTTTTGTTTTTTTCTAGGTCTCAGATGACTTCGTATTGGATGCTTGGTTTAGTGTTTGATAATGAATTTATTTGTTTATTACATGAATTATACCTAAAATATACTGGGTTTACTCTCCTTGAAAACTGTTCTATGTTCTTTCTTAAATCAGATTCATTATTCCTTCCCATCACAATAAGAGATCCTTTGACTTTAAGGAATGAACTCTTGAATCACCCAAGTGATGAGGTTCCTTGCGTCACTGCTATTTTTGAATTCTGGAAGTTTTGCTTTTGACGGTCTGACAGGCAAAATAATGTTTAGAAAGGAAGGCTGAGACTTGTTGGCAAAGATCCCCTTATAGAACCTGATCCTAGAGAATATATCGCCCATCTCATTGAAATTCACCAGACATATATTGGATGCCTGCTGTGTGCCAGGCCTTGGGCTAAGCCATGGTGGCATTATGTTATCGGGTTATAAGCACAGGCTCTGGAGTCAGATTATCAGAGTTCAGATCCTGGCTCTACCAATTTTAAGCTGCAGGATCTGGGACAAGTTAACTGACCAGTCTTTTCTCTCATGTCATTTTCTGTAAAATGGGGATGGTTTAAAACTGCTTTAGAAGTAGTAGTGAGGATCAGAAGAGACATTATATATAAAGCACTTGGAACAAGGCCTGAAACAATTGCATAAGCACTCAAAAATTTGGTTATGGGAATAAGCATTTGAGATATTCATGTTGAATTCAAAGATCCCAGGTAATGGCAGCAGCCCTCCAGAAGGCAAGCGTCTGCCCATGGGGGATGTGCTCCGGGGCCCAGGGGCTGGGGGTGGGCAGGCGGGCAGGCTTTGCAGAATGTCAGCATGAGCTCCAGCTGCACAGAAACAACTCTGCACGGTGGGACATCTCGGAGCGGTATTGACCTGGGCCCTCATTACGTGCCCATCTTTTCGTTTGACATTCGATTAAAATCATGGCAGGAAAGAACTGGAGGTTAGGGTTTGTGTCAGTCCTTACTTCTCTATCATCACATTATACTAGCACCCTGGGACTAGGGCAATAGAAAGACAATTTTTATAAGACCAGTAAATAACCTTCAAGCAGATGAAGAATTATTACGTAAGGAATGGTGTATCGTTAATTATTCTCCATCTCTACAGGGGACAGACAGTGGAAGTCAGTGTGGCGTTCCATGGGAGAGACAGAGTTTGCTAATGGGAAGAACTTGCTATCAAGGGGATTATTAAATGTTGTTATTAATGATGGTGGAGAATTCTCTTACTAGAGAAAAAGATGAATTAGCAGAGCTAGTTATCTATCTGGAATGGTTAAATCAGTCCTGGCTGGTGGCAGTGAACAAAGAAAGGTTCCCGGCAGCCTATGGATGCAGTGAAATGGACAGTGGTACTTGACAGATGATTCCTGAGCTCTCACTCTGTGCCAGAAGGTCTGGGTGCTGGAGATACAGAGCCCAACTGGGAAAAGGACCTGCCCTCGGTGAGCTCTGAGTATGGAACCAAATGTCCCAGGGACCAAGGGGTCCTGGGGTGCATGGAGGTTGGTTGAAGACCACAGGGAACCACAAGGGACTGACCACAGGTTTCCATACCAGACCTTACACACCTGACAGATGCTCCCCAGGGCTGAGAGCCTAAGAAGAGTCTGCCCATTCAGCATGCCCAAATGAATGAGGCAAATCTTCCTGGCTCCTGTGGCCAAGAGGTGACCCTTTGCTGGTCAGCACCAGTCTCTGGACTGTGGACCTGTGGATTTCCATCACAACCATAGTCCAACCCAGACAAGTCCCTCTTACACTTCCACATCTCACAGTATGAGTCTTTAAGATCTAAGATTTCCCACTTCTAACCTCTCATCCCTGTAAGAGTTTAATGAACCTAAGAAAGAGAGCCGCACAGCACGGGGAGATCAGCTCGGTGCTTTGTGATGACCTAGAGGGGTGGGTTAGGGAGGGTGGGAGGGAGGGAGGTTCAAGAGGGAGGGGATATGGGGACATATGTACGCATATGGCTGATTCACTTTGGTATACAGCAGAAACTAACACAGTTTTGTGAAGCAGTTATACTCCAATAAAGATCTATTAAAAAAGAAAAAGACTTTGCTATGGACAATCTATTTGGCTCTGAGGATGAACAGTCCTGAAAACACCAGTCCCTCATCTTGCAGGGACAGTACGGTCCTTGTTAAAAGCACACACATAGCTAGTAGGCAGAAGAGCTGTAAGTCCCTAACTTAGAAACTGGGACCACTTATTTAACTCCTCCAAGCATCAGCTTCTGCATCTGTAAGGCAATGAGGTATGATGGCACATATTACAGAACCAAATAATAAGAACTAAAGAAATTGTAATTATATTATTACTGTTATCATTGTTCCATTAACTAACCAAGTGAGGCCCATGGAATCCTTCCCTCCATCTGCTTTGGCTGTGGTGTCTGCTGGCTCAGTATTGGTGTAGGAAGAATGCAACAAGCTGCCTTAATTTGCCATGGAACACAGCAATCCATATCCTCTAAAAAACAAAAAAACAGGACAGTTTTGTGGGCACACTCCACAGTGGCCCCTGAGATGTCTGGCCCCAGGAGAATGAACCCACAGAATGGGATATCCAGTGAATGAGTGAAAGGAGAAGAAAAAGGTGTAGAGCCCCAGGGATGCCAATATTTTATAGACAAGTTTGATAATAAAAATTTTTTTCCCTCGAGTTGATGTGTGTTTAGTACCAATTAGTTATTCCTCTGTACTACAAACTCTAATTATTAGAAATACTTCACGTCAATAGCCCCCTATGTCTGTGTGTGTGTGTGTGTATGTATACACACACACACACACACACACACACACACACCCTTTGACCATTTAGCGGTCTTGCCAAGAAGTCGTCTAGAAAATGGAACAATGTTTAAAATCCCAAATTTTGGGGGGATTTTAATTTTTTTGGACTCTCACAGCAGAGTTATTATCCGTTCTTGGTATTCTACAAGCCACGCAATGCCTAGTTGCAACATTTCCATTGCCCTAGGTGCACACAGAACTTATCAGACAGACAGATGGATAGACTCTCCCTGGGAATAGTCTGTTGGATTCCAGCACTTCTTTAAAGCCACTTCCACCTGCTGAGATGTTTTCCCACCTTCCCGCTGGAGATCTGGCCACAGTCTCCTCGCCTCCCTCCTGCTCGTGTATGGCCCCCTCTTATCCCACTCCTGCTCACACAAGCCTTTCAGTCCTGCAGACACACACAGGGCTAGCCCTTCTTTCTGGTCTTTATAGTTTCCTCCTGTTTCCCACCAGTTCTTATCCTCAGTACCCTGAACATTAGTGGCTCGAGTAGAGCCTGGAAAATCAGGAATATCTTATCCCGGGATGTGAGTGTGTGGACGTGGGGTGTGGAAGAGGGACGGGGGTGTGGTAAATGGGGGCGCAGCACCAACCCAGGCAACAGCCACAGATGGAGAGACGCTGGGTGTTTTGTTCTCTATCCAGCTGCTCCTTCCAGTAACATGTGGAACAAATATCTTTTTTGGACCATGATGAGGTAGCATGGTTAGGTCTGTAGCATTATTGCTTTTGGACTCTCAGCTGGTTTTATTTCCTATTGAATCTTTAATGGAAACGCATACACAGCAAGTCAAGGCCTGTCCCTTTTCCCTTTTTTCTTCTTCTTTTTTCTTTCTTTCTTTCTTTCTTTTTTTTTTTTAATTTCTTCCAGGAGTGCTGATGATAAGGAAAACGATGTCTAAATCTTCTTAATGGTGTTTATGCAAGCAGTTTTGCTCAGCTGCGGACTGCACAGCCCCTCCCCATCCCCCCTCCCTTCCCATTGCCCTGCTAATATTGCTGCTTCATTCCTTTCCCTGTTGGCTATTACTATGGACTACAGCAAATCTAAAACTAAATAATCCCTTTAGCGTCAAGTTTTCGGGGCTGAGCAAATAAATCTAACGAAATGCATTATCTAGGCAGAAGAGGCTGGTGTAAGGGGGAAAAGATGAAAGCTATTTTATTTTAAGGCAGAGAATAGACTGTCGATCATTTGGGGCTCGGTTGTAATTTTAAGTATTGTTATTTTACTTAACTACTGTACATGCCCTTTTTTGCTTGTAATTAAAAACCCTGCAAAGCTTCTAAAGGCCAGAATTAAAGGGAGGAAGAGGACAGGAGGATCTAGTGAGGGAATTAATGCAGATTCCTTCCAGTCCGGAGAGTTTCAATATTCTGATGAGGCAGGGGGTGCTGTGAATAAACAATGGCTTCTGCTTTCCTTCTCTTTTGTACCCTCTGCCATCTTGCGTGGGGCTGGGGCAAGGGCAAAGATATTGACACAACAGAGAAATGGGAAGTTTTATTTATTTAAGAGGAGAAATCCCAGTCTCTGTATTGTCTGCACGCGAAGCAGCTCTTCATGCAGAAAGAAAGGAGGCGTTTCATTCCCTGCCTACCCATGTCCTGCCAGCTTCAGGGTCTAGCAGGGCCATGAGTGAGACTCTGGGTGAGCTGGGCTGAGGTCTTCCCTACCAGGTCACTCCTGGTCCCTTCTCCTGTTGACTCTTACTAGCTCGGCTTTTTCTTAAATACCCCCAGAGAGGCCCAGTTCAGTGAAGCTTTGTCTTCCCATCTCTACAACCAGAGTTGTACCCAAGATGGGTGGATATAATCACCAAATATCCTCTGTCTACTTATTTGTTCACATATTCATCCATTTATGTATTAATTCATTCTTCAAAAAATTTGATTGAGCATTAACACTGTTTCAGGCATTATTCTGGGCACAGGGGTTATATAGCAATGAATAAAACAAAATTCATGTCCTCATGGAGAGGAGAGACACACAGAGAACAAAATCAGATAAATATGGAGTCTGTCAAGTGGTGACAAGTGTTATGAAGAAAACTTTAGTAAAGTGTGATAGGAAGAGACAGGGAGGTCAGGAAAGGCCTCCCTGTCTCATTCATTCATTCATTCATTTAACAAATGTTAACTGAGCACCTAGTAGCTCCAAGCCCTGTTCTAGGCTCTGGGGGTGCAACAGTGATCAAAATAGACAAATTAAGCTTCTTCGCTACTAAGGGAAAATATCAATAAGCAAGGCAAGTAAAATATGTGCTAAGAAAAAATGTCTGAAGACAAATTCAAATTTTAACCAGGGTGACATTTGAGCAGAAGCCTGAAGCAAGTGAGAAAGTGAACTGCATGACTACCTGGGAGTAGAATGTTCCAGACCAAGAGAACACCCAGTTCAAAGGCCCCAAGGTGGAGCCTGAGCTTGGCATGTTGGAAGAAGTGCAGAGAGGCCAGTGTGCCTGCAGCAGATTGAGTGAAGGCAAGAGAATGGCACTAACACGGCGCTCCGCTCGGCAAAGCGAGGCTCCCCAACCTCCGTGTTCCCGGGGCCTCAGTGCTTTCTTCTGTCTTTGTGGCCATCGCTGTTTGTCCCTGACTGTTTACACATCTGCTCCTATGTTGCAAAGAGAAATGTCATTTTATCTTCTGAATCCTCAGCACTTGGCACACTTAGATAAAAAAAAATGTAATGAGTGAGTGACATCCAGCCTTTTTTCTGGCTTCAAATTTTTAATCTATTCTTTCTACGAGAAAAAATTGTTCTCTACAACCTATCTAAAAATCCCTCTATACAGTGAAGCTTCAATTTCAACCACCCTCACTCTTGTGGGTGGCAAGGCCCCTCCTCAAAGAAGGAAACCTGGTAAAAGAGAATTACTGACTTCCAGCAACAAAGGAGAATATCACCACACAGGCAATCCCCAAATAGTGTCTCGTTAGGAAAACTGGGCGCACGATTTTTATTGCTTATGGGTCGGGCTCAGAAGTTCTTAGGTTGGGATATCAGAGGAGGGTGAGCCTCTGGGTTAGTTGTTTCCTTAAGATGAGGATTGATGCAAGCAAAGTGAGGTTCCGAGGGAAGAAGGAAGAATTGTAAGAGTCATGAGACATTCTGCAGTCACAATGGCATAAGCGATGGGAGGAGTTGTTACGGTTCTCTCCTCTTTTACAGGGTAAGTGACCTCTAATTACTTTAGCTTTTGTTCTCATCTCTGTTTACTATCCCTTTAGACAGGCCCACTGAGAGCTTTGAAGAGAAGTTGCAAGTGTTCTCTCTGGGTGCAGAATTCTGAGATGGACACAGCCCAGATAGAAATTTACAGATCTGCATTTCCTACATGATGACACGGCCCCTCCAGGATTTCTGGGAGATTTAAACAGATTGTTTGGCCTAACAAGCTGCACACAACTGCCTGGACAATTTTGCAGGAGAAAGATTGCATTTGGCAGATGCAGCCTTGGAGGAAAAAGAGAATGAGGCATAGAGAAAAAGACTTCTTTTTTATTCTGAAATAATTTTAGACGTACAGAGAAGCTGCAAAAAATAGTTCAGAGGTTCAATTATATCCTTCATCCAGCCTAATGGTGACAATTTAACGATTTATATAACCATCGCACAGTTATCAAAACTAGGCATTCACATGGGTACAACACTATTAACTAAACTACAGACCTCATCTGAAGGGAATTTCTTTTTAAGGTAGACTCCAGCTTCCCTCTGATAAGTGTGAAGCTCTGGCAACAGCAAAATTTGGCAACGTAGTAAAGTTCTATAAGTATCTGTTGCTGCATAGCAAACTACTGGAAATGTAGGGGCTTAAAACAACAATTGTGTATTGTTACATCCTGTGATTCTGTGGGTAAGAAAATTGAACAGCGTATAATGGAGATAGCTTATCCCTGCTTCATAATTTCTGGGGTCCCAGCTGAGAAGACCCAAATGGCAGTGGGCTAAAGCAACTGGGGACTGGCTGTGGATCAATTTCTCTATTTTCACATGGCCGTTCCACATGGCTAGCTGGGGCTTCCTCACAGTGTGGTGGCCTTGGGATAGTTGAGCTTCTTCCCTGGTGGCTCAGGGTACAATATAAGGAAGCAGAAACCGACATTCCTCTTAAAAGTTGGGACTGGGACTGAGATTGCATCACTTTCACCTTACCCTTGCCCTTTGCAAGAATCAACTGAGGTGACAGATGCAAAACAAAACACTTGTAAAACCAGGGGTCTTTGCAGAGGGTGCATTGTAATTGTCAGAGAATTGTTTCAAAATAGACATACCAAATACAAATTTTGTACTATTCATTATCTCTAGTAAAGTGGGCCTGGTAATATGAATTTTAAAATGTCAAAGATTACCCTATGACTTCCCTCAAAGACAAAGATATTGAAGAGATAGGCAGCATGGAAGGTAATGATGACTGCTCACATTTTGAAAACTAGGTCTAGTTGTACAGTGTTATAATAAAACAGACACAAATTAACTCCTGAAGCCTCTGAAGAAGGGAAAGATTATATGGTCACAGACTCAGATACGTGTTTAGGTAACTAGGAAGGAAGATGCTTTGGTTACCAAAGATGTACCTCTTTTTAAAAAGAATCTGACTAATTCCTTTAAAACTCTTTCTAGCTTATAACAAGATGCCACAATGATCAAATTAGAGGTGTTAACAATAAAAATAATACATCCTAAGTCAATTTACTTTTTTTCCACTTGAATTTCCAAATATACAACTGAAAGCTGAGTTGCTGTTTGCTCTCTGTCCTCACAATGAAGTAGGCTGCTGAATCAAACCACAGAGAAGAAACATGGGCTTCAATACCTAGGAGAGATTCATCTTTTTTTTTTAACATCCTTTTTGGAGTACAATTGTTTTACAATGTTGTGTTAGTTTCTGCTGTAGAACAAAGTGAATCAGCTATATGTATACACATATCCCCATTTATTGTAAATAGTGCTGCAGTGAATATTGTGGTACAAGTCTCTTTTTGAATTATGGTTTTCTCAAGATATATACCCAGTAGTGGAATGGCTGGGTCATATGGTAGTTCTATTTTTAGTTTTTTAAGGAACCTCCATACTGTTCTCTATAGTTGCTGTATCAATTTATACTCCCACCAACAGCACAAGAGGGTTCCCATTTCTCCACACGCTCTTCAGCATTTATTGTTTGTAGATTTTTTGAGGAAGTCCATTCTGACTAGTGTGAGGTGATACTTCATTGTGGTTTTGATTTGCATTTCTCTAATGATTAGTGATGTTGAGCATCCTTTCATGTGTTTGTTGGCCATCTGTATATCTTCTTTGGAGAAATGTTGATTTAGGTCTTCTGCCAATTTTGGATTGGTTTTTGATTTTTTGATATTGAGCTGCATAACCTGCTTGTATATTTTGGATATTAATCCTTTGTCAGTGGCTTAATTAGCAAATATTTTCTCCCATTCTGAGGGTTGTCGTTTCGTATTGTTTATGGTTTCCTTTGCTGTGCAAAAGCTTTTAAGTCTCATTAGGTCCCATTTGTTTATTTTTGGTTTTATTGCCCTTTCTCTAGGAGGTGGGTCAAAAAGGATCTTGCTGTGATTTATGTCATAGAGTGTTCTGCCTATGTTTTCCTCTAAGAGTTTTATAGTGTCTGGCTTACATTTAGGTCTTTAATCCATTTTGAGTTTATTTTTGTGTATGATGTTAGGAAGTGTCCTAATTTCATTCTTTTAAATGAAGCTGTCCAGTTTTCCCAGAACCACTTACTGAAGAGGCTGTCTTTTCTCCATTGTATATTCTTGCCTCCTTTATCAAAGATAAGCTGACCATATGTGTGTAGGTTTATCTCTGGGCTTTCTATTCTGTCCCATTGATCTATAGTTCTGTTTTTGTGCTGGTACCATACTGTCTTGATTACTGTAGCTTTGTGGTATAGTCTGAAGTCAGGGAACCTGATTCCTCCAGCTCCGTTTTTCTTTCTCAAGATTTCTTTGGCTGTTCGGGGTCTTTTGTGTTTCCATACAGATTCTGAAATTTTTTGTTTTAGTTCTGTGAAAAATGCCATTGGTAGTTTGATAGGGATTGCGTTGAATCTGT
>NC_041214.2:30741645-30743290 GCF_002837175.3 Physeter macrocephalus
TGTGTTTCCATACAGATTCTGAAATTTTTTGTTTTAGTTCTGTGAAAAATGCCATTGGTAGTTTGATAGGGATTGCGTTGAATCTGTCGACTGCTTTGCGTAGTATAGTCATTTTCACAATGTTGATTCTTTGAAGCCAAGAACATGGTATATCTCTCCATCTGTTTGGATCTTCTTTAATTTCTTTCATCAGTGTCTTATAGTTTTCTGCATACAGGTCTTTTGTCTCCTTAGGTAGGTTTATTCCTAGGTTTTTTGGGAGTGTTTCCTTAATTTCTCCTTCAGATTTTTCATCCTTAGGATATAGGAATGCAAGAGATTTCTGTGCATTAATTTTGTATCCTGCTACTTTAACAATTCACTGATTAGCTCTAGTAGTTTTCTGGTAGCATCTTTAGGATTCTCTATATATAATATCATGTGATCTGCAAATAGTGACAGCTTTACTTCTTTTCCAAGTTGGATTCCTTTTATTTCTTTTTTTTCTCTGATTAAAGTGGCTAAAACTTCCAAAACTATGTTGGATAATAGTGGTGAGAGTAGACAACCTTGTCTTGTTCCTGATCTTAGAGGAAATGGTTTCAGTTTTTCACCATTGAGAATGATGTTGGCTGTGGGTTTGTCACAGATGGCCTTTATTATATTGAGGTAGGTTCCCTCTATGCCCCCTTCCTGAAGAGTTTTTATCATAAATGGCTGTTGAATTTTGTAGAAAGCATTTTCTGCATCTATTGAGATGATTATATGGTTTTTCTCTTTCAATTTGCTAATATGGTGTATCACATTGTTTGATTTACATATATTGAAGAATCCTAGCATTCCTGGGATAAACCCCACTTGATCATGGTGTATGATCCTTTTAATGTGCCTTTGAATTCTGTTTGCTAGTATTTTGTTGAGGATTTTTGCATCTATGTTCATCAGTGATATTGGCCAGTAGTTTTCTTTTTTTGTGATATCTTTGTCATTTCTAATTCTATTGATTTGAGTCTTCTCCCTTTTGTTCTTGATGAGTCTGGCTAATGGTTATCAATTTTCTTTATATTCTCGAAGAAACAGCTTTTAGTTTTAGTGATCTTTGCTACTATTTCCTTCATTTCTTTTTCATTTATTTCTGATTATTGATTTGAGTCTTCTCCCTTTTTTCTTGATGAGTCTGGCTAATGGTTATCAATTTTCTTTATATTCTCAAAGAACCAGCTTTTAGTTTTAGTGATCTTTGCTACTATTTCCTTCATTCCTTTTTCATTTATTTCTGATCTGGTCTTTATGATTTCTTTCCTTCTGCTAACATTTTTTATTCTTCTTCTTCTTTCTCTAATTGCTTTAGGTGTAAGCTTAGGTTGATTTTTTGGGATTTTTCTTGTTTCTTGAGGTAGGATTGTATTGCTATAAACTTCCCTCTTAGAACTGCTTTTGCTGCATCCCATAGGTTTTGGGTAATCGTGTTTTCATTGTCATTTGTTTCTATGTATTTTTTTATTTCATCTTTGATTTCTTCAGTGATCTCTTGGTTATTAAGTAGTGTATTGTTTAGTCTCCATGTATTTGTATTTTTCCGTGTAATTGGTATCTTGTGTCATAGCGTTGTGGTCAGAAAAGATATTTGATATGATTTCAATTTTCTTAAATTTACTGAGACTTG
>NC_041214.2:30743317-30743946 GCF_002837175.3 Physeter macrocephalus
GCTATAAACTTCCCTCTTAGAACTGCTTTTGCTGCATCCCATAGGTTTTGGGTAATCGTGTTTTCATTGTCATTTGTTTCTATGTATTTTTTTATTTCATCTTTGATTTCTTCAGTGATCTCTTGGTTATTAAGTAGTGTATTGTTTAGCCTCCATGTATTTGTATTTTTCCGTGTAATTGGTATCTAGTGTCATAGCGTTGTGGTCAGAAAAGATATTTGATATGATTTCAATTTTCTTAAATTTACTGAGACTTGATTTATGACCCAAGATATGATCTATCGTGGAGAATGTTCCATGAGTATTTGAGAAGAAAATGTGTTCTGTTGTTTTTGCATGGAATGTCCTATAAATATCAATTAACTCCATCTGGTCTAATGTGTCATTTAAAGCTTGCATTTCCTTATATGATTGCATTTTGGATGATCTGCCCATTGGTAAAAGTGGGGTGTTAAAGTCCCCTACTATTATTGTGTTACTGTCGATTTCCCTTTTTATGGCTGTTAACATTTGCCTTATGTACTGAGATGTTCCTATGTTGGTTGCATAAATATTTACAATTGTTATATCTTCTCCTTGGACTGATCCCTTGATCATTATGTAGTGTCCTTCTTTGTCTCTTGTATTAG
>NC_041214.2:30744394-30783012 GCF_002837175.3 Physeter macrocephalus
CATTATGTAGTGTCCTTCTTTGTCTCTTGTATTAGTCTTTATTTTAAAGTCTATTTTGTCTGATATGAGAATTGCTACTCCATCTTTCTTTCAATTTCCATTTGCATGGAATGTCTTTTTCCATCCCCTCATTTTCAGTCTGCATGCATCCCTAGGTCTGAAGTGTGTCTCTTGTAGACAGCATATATACAGGTCTTATTTTTGTATCCATTCAGCCAGTCTGTGTCTTTTGGTTGGAGCATTTAATCCCTTTACATTTAAGGTAATTATCAATATATCTCTTCCTATTACCATTTTCTTAGTCGTTTTATGTTTGTTTTTGTAGGTCTTTTCCTTTTCTTCGTTTGTTTGCTCTTTAGTTCTTGTAAGTCCTTGTTAAACATTTCTTGTATTTTCTCCATTCTATTTCCATGATTTTGGACCATCTTTACTATCATTCCTCTGAATTCTTTTTCAGGTAGACTGCCTATTTCCTCTTCATTTGTTTGATCTGATGGGTTTTTACCTTGCTCCTTCATCTGCCGCATATTTCTCTGTCGTATTATTTTGTTTTACTTACTGTGTTTGGGGTCTCCTTTTCTCAAGCTGCAGGTTCATTGTTCCCAGTATTTTGGGTGTCTGCCACCAGTGTGTGAGGTTGGTTCAGTTGGTTGTGTAGGCTTCCTGATGGCGGGGACTTGTGCCTGTGTTCTGGTGGATGAGGTTGGATCTTGTCTTTCTGGTGGGCAGGACCATGTCCGGTGGTGTGTTTTGGGGTGTCTGTGAACTTAATGTGACTTTAGGCTGCTTTTCTGCTTTTTGGTGGTGTTTGTGCTCCTGTCTTGCTAGTTGTTTGGCATGGGACATCCAGCACTGGGTCTTGCCGGCCATTGGGTGGAACTGGTTCTTTGTGTTAAGACAGAGATCTTTGGAAGAGCTCTCGCTGATTGATATTACATGGGGCCAGGATGTGTCTGGTGGTCCAGTGTCCTGGATTCAGCTCTCCCACCTCAGAGGCTCAGACCCGACATCCAGCCAGAGAACCAAGACCTTGCCAGCCCACAACTCAGAAGAAAAGGAAGAAAAGAAAAAAAAAACGAAACAGATAGAACCCCAAGTCAAATGGTAAAATCAAAACTAAACAGACAAAAATCACACAAAGAAACATACACACACAGACTCTTAAAAAGAAAAACAAACAAACAACAACAAAAAGACTAACAGACAACCCTGTGTCAAATGGTAAAAGCAAACCTAAACAGACAAAATCACACAAAGAAACATACATATACATATTCACATAAAGAGAAAAGAGGAAAAGAAATTTACAATTTTTTTAATTAAAAATAAAAAAAGGAAAAGAGCAACCAAACCAATAAACAAATCCTCCAATGATAACAAGCACTAGAAACTAAGATAAACATAAAACCAGAAACAAATCAGATGCAGATAGCAAACCCCAAGTCTATAGTTGCTCCCAAAGTCCACTGCCTCAATTTTGCGAACATTCATTGTCTATTCAGGTATTCCACAGATGCAGGGCTTATCAAGTTGATTGTGGGGATTTAATCTACTGCTCCTGAGGCTGCACAGAGAAATTTCCCTTTCTCTTCTTTGTTCGCACAGCTCCTGCGGTTCAGCTTAGGTTTTGGCCCTGCCTCTGCGTGTAGGCCGCCCTCAGGCATCTGTTCCCCACCCAGACAGGACGGGGTTAAAGCAGCAGCTGATTACAGCTCTCTTGCTCACTTAGGCCAGGGAGAAGGAGGGGTATTGTAATCATAATTGGAATGTGGGGCGAGCCTGTGGCAGCAGAGGCCAACATAACTTTGCAACAGCCTGAGGTACACCGTGTGTTCTCCCGGGGAAGTTGTCCCTGGATCACAGGACCCTGGCAGTGGCCGGCTGCACAGGCTCCCAGGGTCTGTGAGTAGTGACCTGTGCTAGCACACAGGATTCTTGGTGGCAGTGGCGGCAGCATTAGCAGTTCATGCCCAACTCTGGGGTCCGAGCTGATAGCTGCAGCTCACACCCGTCTCTGGAGTTCACTTAGGCGGTGCTCTGCCTTCTGTGGGCACATGGGGAAGGAATCCCCTCTCCTTGCACACCCCAAAACAATGGTCTCTTGCCTCTTCTGCAGGTCCAGACTTTTTCCCAGACTCCCTCCCAGCTAGCTGTGGTGCACTAGCCCCCTTCAGGCTGTGTTCATGCAGCCACCCCGAGTCCTCTCCCTGGGGTCTGGCCTCCGAAGCTGAGCCCCAGTTCCCAGCCCCCACCCACCCCGACAGGTGAGCAGACAAGCATCTCAGGTTGGTGAGTTCTAGTCAGCACTGATCCTCTGTGCGGGAAGCTTTGCCCTCTTCACCCCTGTTGCTGTGCTCTTCTCTGTGGCTCCGAAGCTTCCCCCACACACACCCCCAGTCTCTGCCAGTGAAGGGGTTTCCTAGTGTGTGGAAACTTTTCCTCCTTCACAGCTCCCTCCCAGAGGTGCAGGTCCTGTCCCTATTCTTTTGTCTCTTTTTTCTTTTTTCTTTTGCCCTACCCAGACATGTGAGGATTTTCTTGCCTTTTGGGAAGTCTGAGGTCTTTGCCAGCATTCAGTAGGTGTTCTGTAAGAGTTGTTCCACATGTAGATGTATTTCTGATGTATTTGTGGGGAGGAAGGTGATCTCCACGTCTTACTCCTCTGCCACCTTGAAGGTCCCTCCTCCTAGAAGGGATTCTTCTAATACAGAGAAACTTTCCACCAAAGTTAGCAAGTTGTATCTGCTGAGGAAAACCTACTTCAATACCCCAAATCCATAAACCCATTATTTTTCAGTGAAAACTGAGATCTTTCTGATGTTACCTCAACACAAAGACTTAAACTTGAAATTAGACTAAACTGTGGGCCTAACCACAGTCTTGGCTGTGACCTAAGTCAGATTGACAAATACAGAGTGGCACACTTACGGGTATACTCCTTAAGTTTGTCCATGCAGATATTGCTAATCAGTCAAAGAACTCACAATCCTTCTCAACACAAGGCTCTAGTCATGCATGTGCTGTTCAATTTGGTAGCCACTAGCCACATGTGGCCATTGAGCACTTGAAATGTGGCTGGTCTGAATTGAGATGTGCTTAAATGTAAAGCAAAATCAAATTTTGAATACTTTGCTTTAAAAATTTTATTAATAATTTTATATCTTTTTAAAAAATTTATTTTATTGAAGTATAGTTGATTTACAATGTGTTAATTTTGCCTGTATAGCAAAGTGATTCAGTTATACATATATATACATTCTTTTTCATATTCTTTTCCATTATGGTTTATCATAGGATATTGAATATAGTTCCCTGTGCTCCACAGTAGGAGCCTTTTGTTTATCCAGCCTATATATAATAACTTGCATCTGCTAATCCCAAACTCCCAATCCATCCCTCTCCCACCTCTTCTCCCCCTTGGCAACCACAAGTCTGTTCTCTATATCTGTGAGTTTGTTTCTGTTTCATAGATAAGTTCATTTGTGTCATATTTTAGATTCCACATGTAAGTGATAGCACATGTTATTTTTCTTTCTCTTTCTCACTTACTTCACTTAGTATGATAGTCTCTAGTTGCATCCATGTTGTTGCAAATGGCACTAGTTCATTCATTTTTATGGCTGAGTAATATTATATATATATATATATATATATATATACCACATATTCTTTATCCATTCATCTGTCAATGGACTTTAGGTCATTTCCATTGTGAATAGTGCTGCTATGAACATAGGGGTGCATGTATCTTTTTGAATTATAGTTTTGTCTGGATATATGCCCAGGAGTGGGATTGCTGGATCATATGGTAACTCTATTTTAAGTTTTTCAAGGAACCTCCTCCTTTTCCATAGTGGCTGCACCAATTAATTTTATGTCTTAAAGGTTTCAGATATATTGAGTTAAATTATATATGTATAAATTAACCTGTTTCTTTCTAGCTTTTTTTTTAATAATGACTTCTAGAAAATTTTAAATTATATATGAAAAGAAATCCTCACATATATGGTCAAATGATCTTTGAGAAGGCTGCCAAGGCTCTACAATGAGGAAAGGATAGTCTTTTCAACAAATGGTGCTGGGAAAACTGGATATCTACATGCAAAACAAAAAAAGAATGAAGAAGGACCCTTACCTACATCATATCCAAAAATTAACTCAAAACAGATTAAAGACCAAAACAAAAGACCTGAAACTGTAAAACTCCTAGAAAAAAACAGAGGAGGAAAGCTTTATGATATTGGACTTGCCAATGATTTCTTGGATATGATACCAAATGCGCAGGCAACAAAAGCAAAAATAGACAAATGAGACTACATCAAGCTTAAAAATTTTGTCATAGCAAAGGAAACAACAGAGTGAAAAGGTAACCTATGGAATGGGCGAAAAATTTGCAAATTATTTACCTGATAAAGGGTTAATAAATATCCAGAATATATAAAGAACTCCTACAACTCAACAACCACAAAACAAACAATCCAATTTAGAAATGGACAAAAGACTTGAACAGACTTTTCTGCAAAGAAGATTTGCAAATGGCCAACAAGTATATGAAGAGATGCTCAACTTCCCTAATCATTAGGGAAATGCAAATCAAAACCACAATGAGATACCTCCTCACACGTGTTAGGATGGCTACTGTCCAAAAAAAAATAGAAAATAACAAGTTTTGAAGATGATGTGGAGAAACTGGAACCCTTGTGCACTGTGAGTGGGAGTGTAAAATGGTACAGCCATGGTGGAAAACAATATGGAAGTTCCTCAGAAAATTAAAAGTAGATTACCTTGTGATCCAGCAATCCCACTTCTGAGTATATATCCAAAAGAATTGAAAGTAGTGTCTTGAACAGATATTTGCACACTTATGTTCATTGCAGCATTACTCACATCAGCCAAGATGTGGAAGCAACACAAATGTCCATCGATGAATGAATGGATAAAGAAAATGTGGTCTATACATAAAATAAAATATTATGCATCTTTTAAAAAAGAAGGAAATCCTGTCACTTTCTACCACATGCATAAACCTCAAGGATATTATACAAAGTTAAACAAGCTGGTCACCAAAGGACAAACACTGTATGATTCCACTCATAGGAAGTGTCTAAAGCAGTCCAAATAATAGAAACTGATAGTAGAAAAGAGTTTGCTAAAGACTGGAAGAGGAGAAAGGGGGAATTAATGTTTAATGGGTATAAGTTTCAGTTTTTCAAGATGAAAATTTCTGGACATCTGTTGTAGAAGAAGGTATATATAGCTTACTGTACTGTACACTTAAAATGGTTAAGAGAGTAAATTTTATGTTATGTGTTTTTTTACCACAAACTTTTCAAAAGCACATATGGCTCACATTTATGTCTCTCTTATTTCTATGAGACCACAGTGCTCCAGATAGCCACTGCCTGTCAGTCAGAGCTGGTGCACAGGATGAAAACTATTAGCCATGCCAGCCCTGAGCAGGGGTGCCCTGTTTTCCAAGATATGGAGTTAAATTGAGATTTTCCACTTGGCTTTTTAAAGCATGTTTTATTAGAACAGCTGTTTACAAAGCATTTTTAGAATCTAAAACTGAAGGATAACAGCTCTATAGCAAATAACTTTGTAATTTGGGGATCAAATCATAGATTACGGGGACAACAAAAAGGACGTTAAGGTTCATTAGCCAGAGACTTCATACTTTATTGACTAGGGAGCTTAGGCCCAGGCAGTGAGAAGCTTTCCTAAAGTCACACAGGGCTCTGAGAACCCAGAAACCCCATTCCCACTATTCCCACTGCGACCCCAGCAATGCATTGTCCTGCTTCTTTATAATTGCTCACCAGGTGGTTTTGTAACACACTGTACTTTTCTCAACTTAGAGCCAGAGTCCTTCCCGTGGGCTTTGCTTAATCATCCTGTAGCCCTTTCATTCTCTGAGTCCTTTTAAGGAACCAAAGAAAAGATGCAGTTTATCTTTCTACCATCTCTTTACCTTCCTGCCTCCCTGGTTGTAGTAAAAGAAGGAAATTCATATAGTTGTGTCCCTTTACAGGCTTAGAGCATCAATACCAGACTGTTATGTTTTCCAATAAAATATTTTCCCTTCAAGTAAACCATATTAAATGAAAGGGGAAATACAGCCCTCATGCTTTAACGTTTTTCCCTTCTATCAGAATAAGTTTCTACCCATGCAAGTTAATGACCAACTGCAATGTTTCCAGTGGTTCCCTCGGCAACAACTCTGTGGCAAACTTTCTTCAAACACAAACTTCTTTCTATTAAAGGGACTGTGTCCATTTCTATCAAAGAAAACTTTTTATAGTAACTTTTCAAACAGGTTAGAACAGGTTTGGGACTAGTTTTTTTGGTTGTTGTTGGTTTTGTTTTTTTTTTTTTTTCACTGGTTTCATCCCATTTATTTTGTCAGGACCTGGAGACCTGAAGATCTGTATTCCTTAGAAGAATAAAGACGTTTCTCTCACCTTGTTTCCCTTTGGACTAATTATCTAGGAGGGTCCTTTCTGTGCCAAATAAAGCTCGATCGGTTGGGCAGGAGACACTTGGGACACTGTTGACTGGGGCTCAGAAATGGAGTTAGGAGTAAGGGGCAAATTTTTTTTTTAAAGGAACAAAGCTTAGGTATTTTTTAAGATGCTGATTTAGTGGGTTATTGAAAATGCTGCCCACATAGCCTTTTAACCCTCAAAGATATCAGATAACTTTTTTCTTGCAGTGAGATGAAGTGGCTGTCATTATCTCCGAAGGTCTGTATCATATTGGAATCTGTCAGTGCAGGTCAGGGAGTCCGCGGTGCTCTGGGCCCAGCTCCGGGACTGAATTACATTTCTCCGGCACAATGGCTGCAGAATGGGTGGGTGCTTTGTCATTTAAACTGCATAAAGAGGCAGAAATTGATTTTTATTGTGGATCTTCATATCTAATAAAGCTCCAAGGGGCTCTTTTCTTCTCCGATTGAATAGCCATTGAATGCTTTCAATCTAGTTCTGTGTTTCATGCCTAAACTGAATAGCGGGAAGGCAGAAAATAGATGGGGGAAAAGAGGCCAAGTCACTTTTCAGATTGAAAAGGATATGGCAGAGAAATAAATAAAAAAAATAAAATAAAATAAGACTATTTGGAAGAGCATTTAAGTGGAAAGGGGAACTTTCTTGATGCTCTGGGGGGAAAATTGCTTTTTGAGATGTGTGTTCGTGTGTGTGTCTGTGTGTGTGTGTCTGCATACACACGCACACATGTGCAAATCCACTTATAGATGTGTGTGGGCAATTGGAGTACTTTATGCGCACCTGTAAAAACCTATTTGGGGTCAACTGGGCCAGAGCTAAAGTGCAAACCACAATTTAGCCCTTAAAGCCCACACTGCCTGTCTCCAGGCCCCTGTGGCCCAAAGAAACCTCAGCCAGAACAGGCTCCTGATGAGGAGGCTCGGCTTGCAGGGAGGTGGGTGGGAGGGGGGCGGGGGAGGAATGTGCTATTTTCCCTTCTGTGAAAGATCCCCCACTCAAGATTCTTCTCTTATGCATGCAGAAGTCAGGTAATCTCGCAATCTAATAATCCACTTCCACTGCTGAATCCTGACTTCCCTCCTTGCAAAGGGCTTTCTA
This sequence comes from Physeter macrocephalus, assembly GCF_002837175.3. Lineage (NCBI taxonomy): Eukaryota > Metazoa > Chordata > Mammalia > Artiodactyla > Physeteridae > Physeter > Physeter macrocephalus. The sequence continues at coordinate 30,751,999 of NC_041214.2, forward strand.
GGACCCACAGTCACCAGGGCTTTTGAATTGTCACCCAAATCAATCTTTTAAAAGCAGCCTGCATCTTAAGAGCTCTGTGAGTATTTGTGCTTTCCACCGTGGACCTCAATATCCAGCTCAACAAACGTGTACTCGATTCCTTCTCTCTACACGGGTCTACACTAACGATACAATCCTCTCTGGTGTGGATATCCAACTTTTGTTGTTTGCCTCCCAGAATCCATTCTACTTTCTTTTGGTGAGAGCCCCCAGTGTTCATTCAGGGATCTGCCTCCTCTCTCAGGACAGTGATCTGAATGTGATCTCTTCTGTCTCCAACCCACAGAAAAGTAGCCAATTATTTTCCCCAGCCATTTTGATGGGCCAGGGGGAAGCCAGTGACCTAAACTCATCTAATCAGAATAACATATTTGCAGGAGGGAGAAGAAAAAGAGATGCTCTTGTTCTGAACTAGAATCTGGGAGACCGGGAGGCTGGAACTGCTGCCACCAAGTTGACCCCACAAGGGGAAAGCCTCCCTGATAATAGAACCATCACACAGAGGAGAGCAGAGCCTAGCTGAGAGCTGGAGCAAAATCAGGAATCCCTGGATCCAGCTGTACCTGAAGCTAACATATCTCTACACCTTCTATATAAAAGAGCTGATATGTTTCATTTGCACCCAATTCAGTTTGCTTTAGGTTTTTATCCCTTGCAGAGAAAAAAAAAGACTATACTTATAAACTAGGTAACTACTATTTGTAGAAAGTTTTTAGGATTCAGTTTAGAAAGTCCTTTTCACATACATAACCTCATTTAATGTAATCAAGTATCAATAAATCTCTTCATGGGGTAGAATTTTTATACATATAAGCCTCAAAAAAATCTCTTTTCAGCTAAAAATGCCACATTTCAGAAATGATGCTACTGAGATCTAGAGAGAGGTTAAGTGACATCCCAATTTGGAGCATCAAAAAAATCAGCATTCTAAAACCAGACTCAGTCCCCTCAGTCTTGGCCCTGCTCCTGTGAGCTCTATCTCAGATGGGCACACCCAACCACCTAGGAGCCTAAGTCAGAAGCCCAGGAGCAAACCAAGACTCCTTTTGTGGCATCTCCAACATCCAAAGGTCACCAAATCCCTAGGTTCTACCTCCTTAATGGCCCTGGGATCTGCCCCTCCCTTCATTTTCACAATCACACAGATGCTTTCTTCCTGCTCAGATTCCACGGGTGACCTTTGAACCACCATCCTCTCTCCACCTCACCCCCCTCTGCTCCATCCTTCTCACTGCTTTTGGAGAAAGGTTTCTGCAACTGAACCCTAGTCTGGTGACTGCTGTACTTAAACTCCTTCCCTGGCATTTATCTAAAACTTACTCCCTGGCACAATGTTTTTCTAACTATCATGACCCAGCACATACACACACACACACACACACACACACACACACACAGAGTTATTGAATCAAAATATTCAATATAATATTTCTTGCTATGTGAAATATTCTCTGATGTTTTTCATTCTACTCCATTCTATATTTTCCTTTAAAATGGTGTTCATGGCTCTCTCAATCAGGGGGTCTTAACACAGGGCCAAAGCGTACTTTCGTGGGGGCTGTGAATATAATTCGGGGGGAGGGGTTATACTTTATAAGAGGAAAACTTACATCTTCATTTTCACTAGCTGAAACTGAACTGTGATGTTTCCCTCCATTACTAATGTAGATGGCAAACAACAGTAGTATTAGCCGTACCTGTGACGCTATGACTCAGAAACTCACAGAAATGTCTAGAGCGTTGAATGTATCTTGAAATAGTACTCATGCTCATCACTACTTTAAAATTATGCTCCAGTCTTCCCAGACAATTCTTCCCTCCCCTCAGTATCTAATGTTTCCCTTTGGCCATGCCCTCTCCCATCCTCCATGTTCTGTGTATTTACGGACTGTGACACATCTGTATGCATCATTCTCAAACTCACACACAAATACATAATGAAGTACATATACATACGTAGTGTTGAGCACATCACCATATACACTCACTTGTATTTTCAAGCTCACACACATTCATGGTCACACACTCGCTTACAAGTATAGGCACGCACAAACATACCAATACCTACAATTTCCTAGAGGTGCTTCTGAGACAGAATCCTCAGCTAGTCTTCTCTTTCTGACATACCGAGGGACTTGGGGCCTTCCCAAAGTCATTTTGAAGCTGAATCCGGCCTCTGTACCCAGAATTAATTCTCGGAGACAGAGTTTTGGGTGAAGCAGAAAAGAATAGCTTTATTGCTTTGCCAGGCAAAGGGGGCCACAGCAGGCTAATGCCCTCAAAACTGTGCATCTGGACCTGGAGGCGGGTAGTGAGGAGTTTTACAGTAATGGTTCAGAGAGGGTGTGGTCAGCTCATGGACATTCTTCTGATTGGTTGGTGGGGAGGTAAGTGGGCGTCGGCATCATCAACCTTCTGGTTCCAGCTGGCCTGGGGTCTACGTGCTTGTGAGCAGCATACGGTTAACTTCTCCCACCTGGTGGGGGTTTCAGTATCTGTAAAACAGCTCAAAGATATTGTTATGTATCTCCCTTGAAGGGGAGCCAAGACCCTGCCCCAAGGCTGCACTATTGTTTCTTTTGACTGTTCCTCCCTTGTCTCCACATCCCCTCCGTTCTCTATTTAGCAACTGTTTGAAACTGCCCATTGGAACTCAGAGAAGGTCATGGAGGCTGAATGAAACCTCTTTCCTTTAATCAAGAAATGGGGGACACAGAAAGGCTTTTGTGCCCCAGAGCCCCACAGGGTCCTGCTCAGTATCAATTTCTCCTTGTTGCCGGGCAACAGCCTGGAAGCACCCAATGACCATGAATAGTGAATGGTCCAGAGGGGCATATGACAAGGTCGGGGGAAGGGACCTTGGGGCCAACCAGCCAGATCAGCTCTACCAGCCCTCACTTTATTTATTTGTTTTTTGACCATGCTGGCTTGAGGGAATCTTAGTTCCCTGATCAGGGATTGAACCCGGGCCCTCAGCAGTGAAAGCACAGAGTCCCCCTCCAGGGGATTCCCCCAGCCCTCACTTTAAATGCTTGGTCCTAGTGTTACCAAATCCAAGCTCAGTCTACTCACTGCATGACAGTCCAATAATTGGGAGATGAGGTGTAGAAGCAAGGAACAGCGAATTTATTCGGAAAGCCGTGCATCCAAGAAGATGGTGGACTAGTGTCCTAGAGTACCATCTTACTGGGGTCTGGATTAGAACAGAGAGGGGAGGGAGGTGAGGAAGTAAAGTAAAAATGCCATAAATCTTGCAAAATATCTCCTGGTTTTAGCCAGCCTTGGGGAGGGGATGTGTTAATTTCTTCTTTTCTGCAGCCATTCACAGGTGGGCAGGGTCAGGGTGTTTCCCTGTGAGCTGAACAAAGGCACCTTAGTTTAACATTCAGGCAGAGGGGCAGGGTTCGCCAAGGCAGGCCATTATGTATGCCTATAGCTATAGACAGAACAAAAGTAATAGAAAGCAAAGATCAAAAAAAGAAACAGATCTACCATGGAGTCAGATTTTGTTCTTCCCTGTTACACTAATTTATTATAACTTTTATGTGTGGACATCTTTGTAAATAATCTTAAGTTTTTTGGAACAAGGTAGTGTGAAAATATGTACAGTTCATAGTCATTAAATTTTTGGAACATAGATGATTTTAAAAATCTAGTGAAAGTTATCAACTGTCTTCTCAAATAACAGACCAACTTCCCCTCTTCATGTAAGATGTTGTATGTAATTTCAAGGTGTTCAAACCTCCTAAAGCTATCGCTGAATTCTAGGAAATTATTCTCCACAGTCACATTAAGATTTGTGGATTTGACATTCATCAATGAGACAAGCCTGCCCCCAAATCCATGGCGTCTATTCAAGTCTGAGCTACTGTCTGTAACAGTGGATGCTGTTCTGTACAAAGAAGGCCTTGACAAGTCACTGTCCCCAAGGTCACTCAGCTGCTACCCACACCCACCTACCCACAGTCCTCAGCTTGTCTCTACTCCAAGTCCAGGACATGATAACCCTCAAGAAGTGACTATACACTTTATTTCTTATGAAGGTGGCCCTGAAAAGCGAGCCAATTGCTAGAGCTGATGATGGAAATGAAGAGATGGGAGGAAGTGATGGCTTCTGACTGAGACTTGGCAATTTGAGGGGAGAACTATATGCTGTCATGGAATATCCCATCATGGTATTGATACCAAGCAGGACCCTGTGGGGCTCCTGGGCACAAAAGCCGTTCTGTGTCCCCCATTTCTTGATTACAGGAAATAAGTTTCATTGAACCTCCATGACCTTCCCTGAGTTCCAATGGGCAGGTTCAAACAGTTGCTAAATAAGGAAGGGAGGGGATGTGGAGACAAGGGAGGAACAGTCAAAAGAAACAATAGTGCAGCCTTGGGGCAGGGTCTTGGCTCCCCCTCAAGGGATACATACAACAATATTTTTGAGCTGTTTTGCAGATACTGAAACCCCCGCCAGGTGGGAGAAGTTAACCGTATGCTGCCCACAAGCACGTAGACCCCAGGCCGGCTGGAACCAGAAGGTTGACGATGCCGACGCCCACTTACCTCCCCACCAACCAATCAGAAGAATGTCCACGAGCTGACCACACCCTCTCTGAACCATTACTGTAAAACTCCTCACTACCCGCCTCCAGGTCCGGATGCACACAGTTTTGAGGGCATTAGCCTGCTGTGGCCCCCTTTGCCTGGCAAAGCAATAAAGCTATTCTTTTCTACTTCACCCAAAACTCAGTCTCTGAAAATTAATTTGGTATCAGGGTTCAGAGGCCAGATTCAGCATCAGTATGGTTAGTTGCCAAAGAGCTCAGGGTCTCAACCATATTCATGCCTAAGGATTATAAAAACAGATGCCCACAGGGGCCAGGCAAGTACCACACATGAGTGAGGCGTGCTGGTCAAACATGCAGACCTCCTGGTCTCTCATTTACCCCGAGAGACACAGGAGCAAATAAGAGTCAATTTCTTCTTTACTGTAAGATGGACAACAGCACAAGCAGAGCAGTGGTGGCAGCACAAGTCGGCCTCACAGCAGTGTGTGCACCCACCTAGCTTAATGGGCACAGCTGCCCCTACTCTCCCAGGGATTGTCACCAGGCAGAACGCAGCCCAGAGTTACTGCAGCTCTCAAATTTTCCACAACTCAGGAACTCAGGAATCTAATTGTTATGTGAAGGGTACTCTTCCCCCGCCCCCAATGTTGTATGAGCTAACTCAGTGCTGAGCAAACAAACATATATGGGATCTGGACCCCCCCCGCCTTGCAGGCAGCTGTGGTGGGTTATTTCCGCATATCCTCCCCACCTCCCCAGTCAGTCCCCAGGGAAGAGAGGGTTCAGGTGCGTCCCGGGAAAGGAGTTGTTATGAACAACTAAGTCTGAAGCAAGCCTGAAATAGACGTGGATACGTTTACCCAGAAAGCGTGTTCAGAAAGTGATTCATTCTCAGGGACTGGTGCTACCCAAGCATCCTCCCAGGTCTTCAGTAGAGCAGGGCTCCATTCTACCTCAACCAGTGCTGTCCTGGTACCACTAGCAGCCCTGATTCTAGAAATGAGAAAAGAGGCGGCCACTTGAGCCTGCCCTGGAGCCACAGACTCTTTAGAGACCCAGGCTCAGCACAGTGTAACAGGGCCTGTCCCCTTCAGGGTTGCACAGACTTGCCAGGTGTGTGATGCCATTTCTGGCTGAGTCCTGTGTGCAAAGCTGATGGGTCCGGACAGCTCCTCCTCCCTGCCTGGCCTGGGAACCACCTGTCTGCAGAGCTAAAGCAGTCCTCCTGTAGGTGGGCGCAGAATCGGCTCGGCACACACTACACACATCTCAGCAACTTACCGTGACCCTCCACCTCAGCCCTGTGTTGCGGTCATCTTTCTGATTTGGATTAGGCTGTTACATAAAAATTGAGAATATTATCAGAATCCAACCATTCTCTTCTCTCTTCCCATCTCTTCCTCGTGTTTTCTAGAAGTTGCTTTATTGTTGGAACTCTTTAATTTTCCTGAGCTGTTTCTTCAAGGGTGCAGGGAATTTAAAACATACTCCATCTGTATATGTGTTTAAAATCATAAAATGTATGTAATTGAAGTTGAAGATAATTGCAAACTAGTCTTGATTTCACTAGTGTTTTATTAACAGATCTGCCTTAATCCAGGATTAGAACCAAGTGAGATTAGAGGATTTCTCTCATCTGCCGCTTGGAGCAAGAGACTCTGCGTAATAGAAGTGCCTCCTTGCTTCCCATAAAGCTGTCCTATTATAATCACAGCACTGCTATAGGCAGCCCGGATCCTACCTGCCCCTATGATGCACGTGTGCAGTGACAGGTGTCCAGCATGGGTCAAGGCCTCCCCGTGTCCCTCAAAAAAGGTGACAGGACAAAATCCACATTCTCTTAACCTCGGTGTTCTGAGTTGCCTTTTTAGAACCATATGGCCCTTCCTCTAAATGAATTTAGCATTTAATTTCGACATTACATCACAGAACACATTATTCCAGGAAAACAGGCAATGACTACCATATAAAGCGCCCTGTGCCAGGCATGGCTGGTTCGCTCCATTGATCAGAGAGCTCCATTAACAAAGCGAAGGTCACAGGGCCTCCTTTCTCATGGGGGCTGTTCAGTTTCCTCCTGCTCCAAGGCCTCTAGCTGCACCTGTAGTCTGGACCAGCTGCCACTGTGAAAATGTCATCATCCAAAGAATGATGGGAACTCAGAGGGCTTCTCCTGTGGGTAACGGGTAGTGGCGATATATCCATAGACACAGGATGTCACTTGATCTGTTGAAGGTCATCATTGCAGGGAAAAGGTCATGCCAATCAGAGGTGACTAAGGAGAAAGCAGGTCTAAGTCATTCCGCAACCCTGCGACTATACACATAGTACCTTCCCTGGCCCTAATTACAGTCTGAACCTCCTTGGGAAGATGCATCCTCCCTCTACATTCATTTCAATCACCCACACAGCCCCCTCTGTCAGTTTGATTCTGTTTCCTGTTTTAATGTCAATAGTTATTATTGGGAGATGGTGTGTAGGCACATGTATGCACAGGTATATGCACAGTCTGTGTACCTGAGCTCATTGTTTTACCCCTCCCCCCAGGGGGAGTTCAGGAATGATCCCAACATCCAGTAATTTACCCAAGAAGGCACACTGGTTGTCACATTCTCTATTACTTTCTGTCCTCAGCCCTCTGTATACAACTGATCTCAAAGTCCTGTCAAATCTCCCATTAAAAAGTCTTTCCCTCCCTCCATTCCACTATTCCAGTTCAGACCACAGTTTCCAGTTGGTCTTCTGCTTTTGAAACGTCCCTCACTCTTAGCCACTCTCACCATTGCAGCTTCACACAAATCTGACCCTTCTACTCCCTTGCTCAAAACCTTCAGCAGCTCCCATTGCGCTAAGAAAGGAGTCTAAACTCCTCAGCATGGAACATAAGAACTGTCAGGATCTGGCTCTGGCCTCCACACCGGCCTCAGCTCCTGCCTCCCCATTACCCAGCATTCCATGCTCAGCCGTTTCAGACTACTCGCCATTCCCAGGACACCCCGAGACCTCTCACGCCTCCAGATGCTTACATGTATGTCCCTGCCCTTTCCCATCTTGTCTACAGAGTGGATTTCCTTTTTCTTTTTTATTGAAGTATAGTTGATTTACAATGGTGTGTTAGTTTCAGGTATATGGCAAAGTGATTCAGTTATACATATACATACATATACATTATGTATATATATGTATTCTTTTTAAGATTCTTTTCCATTATAGGTTATTACAAGATACTGAATACAGTATATTCATATATTTCTGTGCTATACAGTAGGTACTTGTTGTTTATCTTGTTAACAGTGCGTATCTGTTAATCCCAAACTCCTAATTTTTCTCTCTCCCTCCCCCTTTCCCCTTTGGTAACCATAAGTTTTGTTTCTATGTCAGTGAGTCTATTTGTTTTATAAATGAGTTCATTTGTATCATTTTTTAGATTCTACATATAAGTGATATCATATGATGTTTGTCTTTGTCTGACATATTTCACTTAGTGTGATAATCTCTAGGTCCATCCATGTTGCTGCAAGTGGTATTATTTCATTCTTTTTTATTGCTGAGTAAAATTCCATTGTGTATTATACCACATCTTCTTTATCCATTCATCTGTCAATGGACATTTAGGTTGTTTCCGTGTCTTGGCTGTCATAAATAGTGCCACTATGAACATTGGGGTGCATGTATCTTTTCGAATTAGTTTTCATCTTTTCCAGATATATGTCCAGGAGTGGGATTGCTGGGTCATATGGTAGTTCTATTTTTAGTTTGTTTGTTTGTTTGTTTGCGTTACGCGGGCCTCTCACTGTCGCGGCCTCTCCCGTTGCAGAGCACAGGCTCCGGACGCGCAGGCTCAGCGGCCATGGCTCACGGGCCCAGACGCTCCGTGGCATGTGGGATCTTCCCGGACCGCGGCACGAACCTGTGTCCCCTGCATCGGCAGGCGGACTCTCAACAACTGCGCCACCAGGGAAGCCCTATTTTTAGTTTTTTAAGGAACCTCCCTACTGTTCTCCATAGTGGCTGCCCCAATATACATTCCCACCAACAGTGTAGGAGGGTTCCCTTTTCCACAGACTGGATTTCTAATCCTCCTCTGAGACCTGTCTCCAAGTGACCCAGGTAGAATCAGCCAGGCCTGCCTCTGTGAGGCATGGGTCCTGTCTTCCTCACTCAGCTGAAGGATGAGACCTCACTCATCTTTGCGTTAACAAGGTCCACCAGCCCATAGTAAGGTCTCACTCATCCACTTTCCAATTATATATTGAGTAACTATACCATGTGCTACAAACCATGAGGGAAGCTAACAACACAGGAACAAGTAAAGAGAGGCATGGCCCCCATTACGGTGCTAAGTCATGCATAAATGATTGTTAAATGAATAAGGGTATATGTGTTTTGCCTGTGGAGTGAGCAAAGTTAAACTTTAAAGAAAAGAGAAGTAGCAATCATCAGGAAAGGAAATAAAGTCTCCATTCCCAACCTCCTGATTTTCTGTTTGTAATTTAGCAGATGAAATATACTTTAATGAAAAGGAATTTATTCATTTTTAATGAGGATACCCAGTTATATTAGTAATAGTAATAACAATAATAATAATAACAACAACTAACTTTTTTGGAGTGCTTACTATGTTCTGGGTCCCTTTCTTTACACCTATGAGCTCATTTTTTCCTTACATCAATCTTAGGAAACAGGTTCTATTATTATCCTCATTTTAGAAAAAAGGAAATTAAGCCATTGAAATGTTTAGTAACTTGATCACAGTTCTACAGTTAATAAGTATTGGAGCTGAGTATATGCCCAAACAGTCTAACTCCACAGCCCACACTGTGCTCTGTTTTCCTACTTCAGGTGGGGTGTCTACTCATACATGCAATACTGAGAGGGTAAGGTCTGTGATATATCTAAGTCCACGTAACAAGAAGCTATCTGGGGCTTCCCTGGTGGCACAGTGGTTGGGAGTCCGCCTGCCGATGCAGGGGACACAGGTTCGTGCCCCGGTCTGGGAGGATCCCACATGCCGCGGAGCGGCTTGGCCCGTGAGCCATGGCCACTGAGCCTGCGCGTCCGGAGCCTGTGCTCCGCAACGGGAGAGGCCACAAGAGTGAGAGGCCCGCGTAATGCAAAAAAAAACAAACGAACTAAAAATAGAACTACCATATGACCCAGCAATCCCACTCCTGGACATATATCTGGAAAAGATGAAAACTAATTCGAAAAGATGCATGCAAAAAAAAAAAAAAGCAGCTATCTGAATTTTTAAATAAACTGGAGAAAAAAATTTTTTTCATGCACCCCAACGTTCATAGCAGTACTATTTACAATAGCCAAGACATGGAAGCAAATGTTCACTGACAGATGAATGGATAAAGATATAGATAGATAGATAGATATAGATAGATAGATATGGTGGAATATTACTCAGCCATAAAAAAGAATGATGGACCTACAGATTATCACACTAAATGAAATGGGTCAGACAGAGAAAGACCAATATCATATGATATCACTTATACATGGAATTTAAAAAAAGATACAAATAAACTTATTTACAAAAGAGAAATAGACTCACAGACATAGGAAACAAACTTATGGTTACCAAAGGGGAAAGGGGGAGGGAGAGAGAAAAATTAGGAGTTTGGGATTAACAGATACATACTACTAAATGTAATAATAGTGTAATAGTAGCATAGGGAAATATATTCAATGTCTTGTAATAACCTATAATGGAAAAGAATCCATATATATTCATATATATATATGAATGAATCACTTTGCTGTACACCTGAAACATTGTAAATCAACTATACTTCAATTTGAGAAAAAGAAATTCAATCAATAAAAACTTCCAAATGTTAAAAAAAATTTTTAACTATCTGTAAAACTGTATGGATGGAAAACAAAGCAGTGGTTGCCTTTGATTGGGGGAGGGGGAAGGGCTGATTACAAAGGGTCACACAAGGGTATCCAGCTCTGTACAGCAGTGGGTGGTAGATGCATGTGTCAAAACTCTAGAACTGTATACCACGAAGTGTGAAACTTCACTGTACGCTAATTAAAAAACAATAAACCAGGATGCTGGGGGAATCCCAGAGCAGAATGCAGACTGAGACAAGTGACTCTAACTGTGTGACGTGCATTTGACACAAGCTCACTGAAGGGGGTGGAGTAAGAAGGAGCTGACCTGAGTAGCTTTGGCAAATGGTGTCTGGGCTGGATACAAAGCCATGGGACAAAAAGCATCATACATAAGCACTGTACTCAGTTGATAAATTTATTTCTCATAGGTGTATGGGTTAGCAATCATGAAAGTACCTATATGCAAGGACTGAACAAATAAGTAAATACAGTGTATATAATAGAAGCCAGTTTTCTCACTGTCAGAAAAAGGAGTTACAAATAAGCAAGAAGGGAAAGCAAGAACAGATCCTGTGGTGCTGGGTTAGAGGTTATCAGTGTGAACTCTCATTTTGAGAGAGAGATTTTTATATATACATGGGTTAATATGTACACATATATTTCCTAGTTCTGTCCCCTAGTAGGCATAGGGGGAAAAAAAAGCAAAGGATGCAGTCATGTCAAAAGGACCAAGGAGCCAACCAGAAAGCTCCCAGGGATCAAAACTGGAACAACAGTATTGGATTGTAACCCAAAGACTAAAATAAATATCTATGAGTCCATACTGATGTAAACAAATGACTGAATAAATAAATAAATGGGGGGGATAAGGGACAAATTTCCCTTCCAAAGAATTTCAAGTAATATGTGTCCCCTCTCCTAGAGTTGGGGCTGGACTCAATGATGTTCGTCCAAAGGATGGAGTATGGAAAGGAAAAGATAACAAATTTACAGAGGAGAAACCTGAGAGGCAACAGACACTCCTTAACCAAGTGATGAATGTTAATATGTTATGTACCCCTGATCTGATGCAACAGGAATGGCACTTCCTCTCTGGGGAAACTACCCCCAAACTCATAAGCCCAGTCTGATCACAAGAAAGCATCAGACAGACCCCAACCGAGGGACAGTCTACAAAGTATCCAACAAGTGTTCCTCAAAACTGGCAAGGTCACGGCAAATAAGGAAATACTGAGAAACTATCACAGATCAAATTAAAGAGACATGACAACTAAATGCCATGTTGTATTCTGGATCGCATCCTGAAATAGACAAAAGGACATTAGCGGAAAAACTGATGAAATCTGAATAAAGTCTGTATTTAGTCAATAGCATTGTACCAATGTTAATTTCTTAGTTTCGGCAAATGTACTATGGTTATATAAAATGTTGACATTACGGGAAGGAGGGTAAATGGTATATACAAACTCTGTACTCTGTTTGCAACTCTTCCAGAAATCTAAAATTATTCCAAAAAAAAAAAAAATAATAAGTACCCGAGATTGTTATTGCTTCAAATACATACATATTTTATTTTTAAAACATGTAAAATATTACCTATTCAAAAAAATCAAATTTAAAAACAAAATAAGCACTGCATCATTACATTATGCTTCTGAAAGTGGCAGAGTTATAAATTTGCTACCTTTCTTACTCTGCATTATTTTAATGCATTGTTTTTGTTTCCATAATAATTCGGGTTTAAATCAGGGAAAACGCCAGTCTGAATTTTGTGCAAATGTTTAAGTTTCTCTATTTCTCTTTTCTGGTCTTGAGGGTTGAACTCCAATTTGGGGTAGGTTCAGAAGTAATAGAAATGAATCCTCTCTAGTTGAAATTCATCTGCAGTGCCTGAATTAGGCCTGTCCCCTGGGTTTAACTGAGCCCAAGGGCTTGTGTCTGGGCAGAAGAAAGAATGGAAACAGGAAGCAAATGCCCCAGGTGAACTTGCCACACAGAAACTTTCAGCAGACATGCCTGTTCGCCTTGTGAAAGGTTGGTCAGAGAACTAATTTGGATATCTACTTCCTTCCAGATTTGTTTCATGCCCATTTCAGCTGAAACACGCAAATCACCGATGGCAGACAGAGGTGTGAGCTGCTCTGCCATAATAGGTAATTCTAGGTATACAATCAGGTGTTCTGTGGCTGTCACTTAAGCAGCCCCTGACAAACGTCACTGCTGATGAAGCTTGACACAAATACATGAGGCACCTTCTGCCCATTTCTTGTGCCAAAGCATCAGGCGAAACACATCATCTGTGACAGGACAGCATTAAGCAAATTAATGTTCAGGAGTTTTTAAAATAATAATTTTTAAGCAAGGAATTTATTTTTCCGGCATGATTAAGGAGAAAAATTGTGGCAGTCAAATGTGGTGATAGCTCTCAGCGCTGTAAACAGGTTCCACGGGGCTGGCTCACTTCTTGCAGCCGTGTCTTCCATATTCTGGAATTTGGGGAAGAGACCTGGAGTGGGAGTGCCATTCTTCCCTTGCAAATTCCGAGATGTGCTGTAGGAGGAATACACACATCCCTGCAACCCAGGCCTCACCTGTATGGATGGTCCAGTGAAGGCCCAGGAGAGTGGCTCTGAGAGGCAGAAAGGTCTAAACCCCTGCCACTCATCTCTGGGCTCTCAGGGCAGGAGAAGAGGACACTGGACTGTGACCCCTGCTTAACCTTTGCCCTCTACAGTCTCTTCTCAGAACAGCCAAACCGTCTTTTAAAAAATGTAAATCAAATCACATCATTTCTTTGTTTATAAATCCTCCTTGGTTTTCCATCACACTGGAGGGTTTAATGCCAATGAAACATGTCAGACAGAAAAAGACAAATACTGTATGTTTTCACTTATATGTGGAATGTAAATAGTAGAAAAAATGATCAATTACAACAAAACAGAAACAGACTCACAGATACAGAGAACAAACAACCAGTGGGGAGTAGTGTGGCGGGGGAGGGGCAAGATAGGTGAAGAGGATTGAGACACAAACTACTAGATATAAAATAAGCTACAAGCGTGTAATGTACAGCACAGGGAATATAGTCAATACTTTATAACTTTGTATGGAGTATAAATTATAAAAATATAGAATTACTATGCTGTACACCTGAAACTAACATAATAGAGTAAGTCAACAATACTTTAACAAAAATAAATAAATAAAATAAAAAACAAAACAAAATTCACGATACTTATCTGGCTTCTCCCTCCCTTTGTCCACAACCACCGTCTCCTTCCCTCACTACATTCCTGACCACTGGTCTTCCTGTCTGTTCTTCTAATATGTGAAGCTCATTCCTACCTCAGGACCTTTGCACTTGCTGTTCCCTTCTTCCTAAATTATTCTTTCCCTACATCTTTCTGTAGCTCGTTTCTTCACTTCAATTGTTGGCTCAAATGTCCACTTCCCAGAGAGGTCTTTCTGAACCACCTTATCCAAAAAATCTTCCTCTACCCATTGCTTCCATCACTCTCTACTCTTCTTCTCCTTTAATTTTTCATGGCACTTAATTCTGCTTAAAATTATTCACAGATTCATTCACCGCCTGCACCACTAGAATAAGGACTTTCCAATGTCACAGTGCCTAGAATAGTCGTGGCTGTCAGCAAGACTATTCACAAATACTCCAGTTCATGTCCTTCAAGATACAGCTGGCACGTGACTTGCTTCAGCCAATGAGATTTAAGTAGTGCCACATATCACTTCCAAATAGAACTCTGGAGAGCCAATGCATGATTCATGGTGTTCGAGTCTCCCTGCTGCAGAGGTCAGGGAAGCCCAGGCCATGATGGAACCTGAGCACAAGCCCTGTGACAGCTCCTAGTGGACACGTATCAGGGGAAGAGAAATGTGCGCTGTTTCAAACCCCTGAGCTTTGGGGAGTGGTTTGTTAGTTATTTCAGAATAACCTGACCTATCCTGACTAGCACAGTGCCTGAATGGATAAATGAATGCGTGAACGCAGTAAATAGTCAGATGATCTGCTCATCCAGGCAGCACACCACTCTGGCATCAGCAACCACAGGCCAACTCAGATTTGCCCACAGCCAACAGGATAACAAGCCCGAGGCCAAGGCCAGGACAGTGTGCACAGGAGGGAGGATGCAGGGGAAAGTGAAAGACTTATTGACAGTATCACAGGTCCAGTCTAACTCTGTAGCCAGGCGTCACACCCAGCATACTCCCTCTCAGTCTGAGTTATTTGTTTAGAAAACAGATCTCCCAACAGAGCCGTGGTAGAGGGGTGTCTCTAGTGCAGGAGCCTGGGTGGGACATTGGGAAGAAGGAAGCCTGGGACTGCCCTGGCTCCACCCACTAGTCAGCCCCTTCGATGGTTCTAAAAGTGTACCTTTGGGCAGCTGCTGGGCTTGGGCTCAAATCTCTACCACTCTCTAGCTATGTGACCTCTGGCAGTTTACTTAACATCTGTGAGCTTCAGTTTTCTTATCTATCAAATGTGGACAGCAATAACCCCTATCTCCTAAGGCAGTAAGAATTAAGGAACAGAATGCACTGACAACACTTGACTAAGTGTTCGGCACAGAGTACGTGCTCAATAAATGCTAGCTACTGATAGGAGTATTTTCTGAAACTCTAGAAACCTCTCAGGTAAGAGCTACGGGAAAAATTCCAGGAAAGAAGGAGCCACTGTCTCAGAATGGATCAAACATGGTAGAAACAAGTGAATAGTCTCCTAAAACAACCAAAATGACCCAGAGTCTAGAATAATTTGAATTCAGATGAAACCACAGAAGGACACAGAGAGCAGCCCAGGCGCAGCCACTCCACGCAATTCAGCACGCCACTAAGGAACATTCACACTTGTCATGTTTGTTGCTTTTGGTGTTATCGTATTTTTGCACAGACCTTTTAATCTCAGAAATTAAATAACTTAGAAGGTTATGGGACTTCTTACCCTCCCTCCCTCTGGTTGTATTTCCTTTTGAGACATTTTTAAAGTTTTCAGTAAAAAAAAAAAAATGCTGTAAAAGGCTAGGTTGAATTATATGATACATTGAAATTAAAATGAAATTTTAAATTATCATGCAGTTCGGGATGGTGTAGAATGAGTGATAATAAATAAAGGTTAAAAGGATGATGGCAGATCCTTTTTCATGGTTTTAATTTTTTTCTCTTACAGTTGTTTATAAAAAACCTTCTCAGAAGATTAAAAATAATATTTCTTTCCCTATTGATTTTTTCTTTTTCCATTTGGCAAACATTAATTTATTTCCTGTGTTTCTAATGGAGCTGATATTAATAGAGTTTTATTTATTTATTTCATACCCTGGCCATCAGCATTACTGATGACAGCCCATGCCTGAGGACAGCAACCATACTGCTCCGGAGGTGACAGGGCATTCCTGGGGGCAAGAGTGCAGGATCCTGTTCCCACCAGCCTCTCCCAGTGTCCGTATGGAAAGGCCTCTGGCCAACATCACCCAAGATACAACGGACTTCTAGCCCAATCTGCTGCCCTGTAAAGGCTGTTCCAGAACCAGTCCAAAGCCCGGCTCACATGGTTCCCTCTGCTTGGAATTCCTCTTCCCTCTTCTCCTGCCTTCCTTAAGGTCCCAGCTCAAATTCTGTCTTTTGAGATGAAGATTGCCCTGATCTTCATTTTATGTGGGATGCCAACCTCCCCACTGAATAAGTTTCTAATACATGACACACTTTGGTATGCTAGACCCTGGGTCATGTGCTGGGGATCCAACAGTGACTAAGACATATTTCTTGCCCTTGAGAACAGCCATCTACTCCAGTTGGCGAGACAGTCATTGTGCTACGGGGCAATGCTCCTCTGTGGGAGCGTGGAGGAGGAGCACAGGTACTTAACCCTTACCAAGGTACTTAACCTAGGCTGAGGTCAGGAAAGACCGCCAGGAGGAGGTGACATTCAGATGAATCTTGAAGAAACAAAGGAATGAAAGGAGGAAGTTGGAGAACAGAGCACGAAGGACTTGCTCAAAGTAACCATCACACTGGGTACGTTGGGACTGAAACAGGTTCCCAATACTGGCAGAGCCCAGCCTCCTCCCAGTTCGTAGCTTATCATATGGCAGATATTACCTGTTATTTAAACCATGCTCTGGGTTTATTAGTTATGATGTTTGATCATTTACATCTAATTTAACAGAATCTTCTGGAATTGATACTAAAGCCCAAAGAAACTGCTCTAATAGTGGAGATTTCCAGCATGTGACAGAGAACATTTGAAAAGCACAAATGCCTTACTTTAGGTGTGGCTATTACCCACCTGCACACTGTCCTTGGCTCATCATCATCACGAAGACACTGATGTTCTCCAGAGACCTAAGACTTCCTGTTCACACAGAAGGGAGGAGAATCCTACTCCTCACTCTATAGTATCACCTCTCTCCAAAGGGGTGGAGTTGACCCAGGATAGGGTCTGAGTATCCAGAAGAGAACTTCTGCTCTTCTTCTAGCCCTTCTTTCCTACAGTCCTTTTCTTTAGAACCTTCTGCCAAACTTTGCATGCAACTGTCTCCTCAGAGGGCCTCTTCTTCAGTTCACCAAGACCTTGTGGAAGACATCAGTATTAGTTAAGGAAACACTGGCTGCTGTAGTAATTAAACCAAAAAGAATAATGATTCAAAGATATTAGACATTTCTTTTTTGCTCAGGTAAAATCTTAAAAGGCTGTTCCTGACTGGCCAGTAGCTTCCTTCCAAGCCATGATGTAAGGACCCAGGTTCCTTCCATCTTGTGGCGCTGCTGTCCTCAACACATGGCTGCCAAGGTCACCAAGGCTTGCCTGTATTAAGTTTGTAGGGGAAAAAGCACAGAGGATATAATAGTCCAGCCTGAATGGGATACACATCACTTGCATTCAAATACTAGAACTTAGTCATATACCACATCTAACTGTGTATAGTCTGGCTGTGTGCCCAAGAAAAAGAGAACAGTTGTGTTAACAACTAGGCAGTCTTTGCCAAAACACATGAATTCTAGTCTTAGAATTTATGGGCACTCAGTAAAAAAATAGCTATTATTTTCTGGATACAATTGTGGGCTATGGAAGATTGCTAGGGGAGAACATGATCCATTTTTTTCCCTAGGAAAAGCAAATGGCTCACACAAGAAATAAATCATGGAGCCTAGTCTATCTGATTCCAAAGCCACTAGGCTATGTCATGTCAACGAGAAGATTTAGATACAATCCCTACAAGGAGCTTATAGTTGAAAGGTAATGGAGAACAATTAGATGCTTACTGTTTATTTCCAACTTGAAAATGATCATCCCTTTCACTTTTTCACCAACATAAGACCTTTGGCACTGTCTGTCGGTATCAGCTCTTACCCAAGCCCCTAATGGTAGTTATTGGTGCATCTCACCAAATATTTTGGTGCCCTTCACTTCCAGGCACATGACAGAAATGTACTTCCCAGACCCCATGAAGCTAGTTGTAGCCACATTACCCACTTCTTTTGGTAATAAAATGTGGATAGAAGTGACATGTCATACGTCTAGGAGGAAATTTTAAGAACCATGGCACAATTTGACACAGCCCTCTTTTCCTTTGAGGTGACTACCAGCAACATTCAAGATGTTGGATATTCCATCAACCTGGGCTCTGAGGTGACGATTCAGTGTGCAGAGCTCCCAGCCAACCTGCAGTAGACCCCACACCTCCTGTAGAAGGAGTGTGAAAAGGCCATTTACTACTAGGAACCACTAAGCCTTTGCTGTTTTTGTTACTGCTGCATAAACTAGCCTATCCTAATACACCTCTCCCTGGGAAATATAACACCCAGATATTTAAATGCATAATCATTTATTTAGTGGAATTCTTGGCTTAAAGAAAAACAGAGTCTTTTAGGGCAAAAAGATTACTCTCAAATTTATCACGGAAGTACAAATAGACTTCAAATTTAAGAATTTACTCCCTTGTGGGATGGTGGTATCTCCTTCCATCTGATACCCATCAGAGAACTCCAAAGCTTAAGGTAATTATAGTGATGTTCTGGTCTGTACTGTTAAAAATGCCAAGGAAGAAAAACAAACTTGACCTCTTTAAGGACTGGATTGTAGCAGACTGCAGAAATGGAAACATACCAGGCTCAAAAGCAGTAAGAATCCAATTCATGACTAATTGTGTGTAAGAAGAAAGTGAGCAGGTGCAAGTCAGAGCAAGGCTGAGGGCCCTTATAAAGCAGTGGTCCCAACAGCCAGCTCCAAATAGGAAGTGAAGGATGTGACAGAATTCCAGGAGGCAGCGGGCAGACATCTTTTCCCTTTGGCTTTCTCTTTGGACCAGGCAGAAGCAGCAGAGTCAGAATTCAAGTCAGTTAAAGAAACCGAGGTGAGTGCCGGCTAGGAGCCCCAGGTAAATCAGCACTATAAACAGATCAACTGAGGCAGTTCATCCAACAGGGGTGAAAGGCCCTGCGGGGAATCTGTTTAGGAAAAGAGTCATAAGAACTCAAATTTGGCCACATAACAGGACAGGTCAACCAGAGAAGTCCCCTCTCAGACCAGACACAAGCAAGTTGAAGTTTGAGTCCCAGTCATCAGTGACAAGGAAATAATCATAAATAGTGACCAGGTACTGCTGAAAAAGAAAAGGCCCTATTAATCACTTTTAACCTCAGCAATTTCTACCTGTTTTGGAGGAGAGGAGAAATAGCATGTACTGTTGGATTTTGGAGTCTACTCTCCCTGGGTTAGACTCCTGCAGAATCAGCTAGTGAACTTGGGCAAGTTTCCCAACCTCTCTAATGCTTAGTTTCCTTTCCTGTAAAGTGAGCATAATTATATGAGGATTAAATGGGATGAAATGGAGTGTTTTGGGCTGGCCTGTGGTGAGACTCAGTATCTTTAGATTGATAGTGACATCCCCTCCTACGGAATCTGTTTGCAGGAGGGGGCCTCTGCATTTGTTTGGCAGAAAAACGAGGAGGAGAAAGGGGTTTTTCAGTGTAGAGAATCCTAGCAGGAGAAGACCCTGGGGAGGATGGCCTGGTGGGTAGTTTGAGATGTTGTCCGTTCCCTTGCTTGTCTGGAGGGTGGAGAATGAAGGGAACAGAAGGAGCTGCACGTAGGAAATCTGTGCAAAACTGGCAGCCTCTGTGTTTTTGCTGTTGGGCTTGGGTCATCTAGGGAAGCCTAGGATGGAGGCAGGTGGACCATTCTCTTCCGGATGCCCCCCAGGCCCACTCTGCCACATTGATACCCACAGAACGGTAAACTTCAGAAATTCAGATCACAGAGACAACATATGTAAATTGCTAAGATTGTGGCTGCCACAGTCCTTCCTCAGTATGCCTTCTTATTTTATTCAATCTTTGTTCAAGAAATATTCCCTTTGATATGTGGTCTTGGTGTCTCATAAACAGATTCTAATTTCTTAAAAATCATTTCTATTTAACTAGAAAATAAAATATGAGTGGATCTTGAGGGCATCCCTAACTACTTCCAGTTTTCTCATCCTGCAGCAATTCTAACAGTGGTGAACTGCTACTACAACCTGGTGTTTCCCAAAAGTCAGATCATGTCTATTTGCCTGGCTGCCTGCCTAAGAATTACTTGGGGAATTTGTTAAAATAGAGATCTGCAAGCTCTCCCTTGAGAAATTCAGATTCAACAGATCTAGAAGATTCCACAAGTGATTCTGACATGCATTCTGGGATGAGAACCACTGTTTCAAGCAATTCCATTACCCATCCACCTATGGCAACCAGTAGAATTGCAGACATAAAAACATAAAAAGAACCATATCCTAAGGACATAATTGGAAGTTTTTTATTTCCTCTTTGATTTCTTCATTGACCCAATGGTAGTTTTGTAGCATGTTGTTTAGACTCCATGTGTTTGTGTTTTTTCCAGTTTTTTTTTCTTGTAGTTGCTTTCTCTTCTTATATCACTGTGGTCAGAAAAGATGTTTCATACAATTTCAGTCTTCTTTTTTTTTTTATTTCAATGTTCTTAAACTTACTTGTTTCATGGCCTAAGATGCTATTCAAAAAGATAGATGCACCCTATGTTCATTGCAGCATTATTTACAATAGCCAAGTCTGGAGGGTGGAGAATGAAGGGAACAGAAGGAGCTGCACGTAGGAAATCTGTGCAAAACTGGCAGCCTCTGTGTTTTTGCTGTTGGGCTTGGGTCATCTAGGGAAGCCTAGGATGGAGGCAGGTGGACCATTCTCTTCCGGATGCCCCCCAGGCCCACTCTGCCACATTGATACCCACAGAACGGTAAACTTCAGAAATTCAGATCACAGAGACAACATATGTAAATTGCTAAGATTGTGGCTGCCACAGTCCTTCCTCAGTATGCCTTCTTATTTTATTCAATCTTTGTTCAAGAAATATTCCCTTTGATATGTGGTCTTGGTGTCTCATAAACAGATTCTAATTTCTTAAAAATCATTTCTATTTAACTAGAAAATAAAATATGAGTGGATCTTGAGGGCATCCCTAACTACTTCCAGTTTTCTCATCCTGCAGCAATTCTAACAGTGGTGAACTGCTACTACAACCTGGTGTTTCCCAAAAGTCAGATCATGTCTATTTGCCTGGCTGCCTGCCTAAGAATTACTTGGGGAATTTGTTAAAATAGAGATCTGCAAGCTCTCCCTTGAGAAATTCAGATTCAACAGATCTAGAAGATTCCACAAGTGATTCTGACATGCATTCTGGGATGAGAACCACTGTTTCAAGCAATTCCATTACCCATCCACCTATGGCAACCAGTAGAATTGCAGACATAAAAACATAAAAAGAACCATATCCTAAGGACATAATTGGAAGTTTTTTATTTCCTCTTTGATTTCTTCATTGACCCAATGGTAGTTTTGTAGCATGTTGTTTAGACTCCATGTGTTTGTGTTTTTTCCAGTTTTTTTTTCTTGTAGTTGCTTTCTCTTCTTATATCACTGTGGTCAGAAAAGATGTTTCATACAATTTCAGTCTTCTTTTTTTTTTTATTTCAATGTTCTTAAACTTACTTGTTTCATGGCCTAAGATGCTATTCAAAAAGATAGATGCACCCTATGTTCATTGCAGCATTATTTACAATAGCCAAGATATGGAAACAACCTAAATATGCACTGAGAGATGAATGGATAAAGAAGATGTGGTATATATATATAATGGAATATTACTCAGCCATAAAAAAGAATGAAATCTTGTCATTTGTGACAAAGGAACTCTCAGAGCTATTTCATGACATCAAGAGCAAAAAGGATAAAATATTGGAAGCTGATCCAAACTTAGAAAGGAGTATGACAATTTGTCAAGACATTAAGAAAATTCTCACTTCATTTTGTGAGAAGAAGGCAATCACTATTCAAAAGTCTCTCAACAATTTTTTAAAAAGGAACAAAACACTTTAATTTTCAGTGTTTCTAATGTTTTAAATTATATTCTCTAAATCAATATTAGTTTTACTATTTCTTCATCTCCCGATACATTTATAAACAACAATAAAGTTTTTAATGTTTTCACAAAAACTTAGAGGTCATGGAACAAATGTATTTTTCCCATTGATAATTAAGATCACTTTGTATGAGTTCAGCTTGTAGAGTCATTTTTTTCCTTTTGGTCCTGAAGTACCATACAAAGCAAGAATTGCCTGTACTTGTATAACTTTAAAAAGATATACATAAAATTATATTTCTTGTTTTATCAATTTTAGATAATATCACTTAATACCCCTCAGGTTGGATAACTAAATTAATGCTCCTGCTCTGCCCTCAACATCTACTCCCCTTTTCTTCCCTGACAGATTCTAAAAATTGAAACCCAATAAATATTTGTTTTTAAATTCTTTTTGTTGCCGTTTTGAGAAAAGAGATATGACTTTTATATATTATGAGAACCCTCTAACTTCTTAATCATAGTGTTTATTGAGAAGGATTCACTTCCATACTGAAGATAATCTTTTTGGAGGCTTCTGACTTCTAGTTTAGATCAGTTGATTTATGATCTACTGCATGCTCATAATTCTGGAATATTTATCTTTGGTTAGTTCTGGTTTCTTTGAACTAATGTCTCACTTTCTTTTGAAGGACTACACATTTTTTTAAAGAAAAGTTACATGAATGATAGTTTTTCTGGGTATAAAATTCTGATTCAAAATTATTTTTTCTCAAAGTGTGAAGATATTGCTCCACTGCCTTGTAAATCCAATGTTGTTGATGGAAATGTGATTTTTATAGATGATTCTCTAAATTATAAAGATTTATTGTCTTTGAAAGCTTTCAGGGTCCTTATCCTTCAGGTCCTAAAACAAAATCAGGATATATAGTTATCATGTTTAGCACAGATATCATCTTAATGAAAACTCATATTTTAGTTCAACTCTGAGGTATTGTTTTTTATTATTTCTTTGAATATTTTCTCCTATATATAGTATCTCTTCTTTTCTTTATTGAATTCCTAATACATAGATATTGCCTTTTCTAGACCTGTCCTCTTGTCATTTACTTTTCCCTAATACTTTTAGCTGTCTATATCTTACAAGTACTTTCAGCTGTTCTATATTCTATAAGATCTAATCTATTTTTTATTCCATACTTTTAAAATTTATTTTTATTTTTATTCAGGCATAACTTGCATAAGACAAAGTGCAAAAGTCTTAAGTATATGTAGATACATGCATATACACCCATGTAACCACTACTCAGATCAAGCTATAAAACATTTTCAGCACCCAGTAGATTCCTTTTGGGCCCTACCAGTTGATGTTTTCAAAGGTAACTACTATTCTGACCTCTATCACCATAGATTAGTTTTGCCTGTTTTGAACCTCGTATAAATTGAATCATTCAGTGTGGTAAGCAAAATAATACCGCCTCCCAAAGATGGAATATTCTAATCCCTAAAACCTATGAGTATGTTACCTTACATGGCAAAAGGAACTTTGAAGATGTAATTAAGTATCTTGAGAGGTGGATATTATCCTGGGTTTTCTGGGTGGGCCCGATGTAATCACAAGGGTCCATATAAAGGAAATAGGGAGGCAGCAGAGTTAGAGAAGGAAATGTGACAACAAAAGCAGATGTCAGAGAGAGAGGGATTGGAAGATGCTATATGCTGCTGGCTTTGAACGTGGAGGAAGGGGCCAGGAGCCAAGACATGCAGCTAGCTTCTAGACTCTGGAAAATGTAAAGGAACAGATTCTCCCCAAGAGCCTCCAGAAGGAACGCAGTCCTGTCAACATCTTGATTTTAGCTCAGTGAAACTGATTTGGACTTCTGGTTCCAGAACTATAAGATAATAAATCTGTGTTGCTGTAAGTCATGAAGTCTGTGGTAATTTGTTACAGCAGCAATAGAAAACTATTATACACAGTATGTACTCTTTGTGCCTGGCTTCTTTTGCTTAACATCATATAACATCACTGAGATTCATCTATTTCATTGCATGTATCAGGAGATTTCATTGTCGTGATTGGGCCATAATTTATCAACTTCATGGATCATAAACAGTAGGTTCTTTTCAGTCATTAATTATTTTGAATAAGAATTTTATAAACATTCTTGTACATGTCTTTTGATGGAAAAAAAAAATTACTAATTTTCTTGGCTATAGATGCCCAGGAATGAAAATGCTGGGTTTTATGGTTATGTAGTATATAGATAAGGTATGTACCACTTGGTAGTATGTAGATGTGGCTGGAGAGTTTTCCAAAATGATTTTATCAATTAACACTACATCTAGCAATGTATGAGAGCTACAGTTGCCCTACATCTGCACCAACTTTAGATTTTTGTCACTCTTTCCATTTCAGCCATCCTAGCTGGGATGGCTTAGTCTCCTAGTCTTAACTCAGTATGGTTTTATTTTTATTTCTCTGATGACTGCTGAGCTACTTTTAATGTGTTTATTGTCCATTTGGATATCCTCTTTTGTGACGTGACCATTTACGTTTTTACTCTTTTTTTCTTGGGTTGTCACTCTTTCTTATTAATTCATAGAAATTATTCATATATTGCAAATGTGAGTCCTTAGGTGATATGTATTGAAAATACCTTCCTCCTGTCCGTGGCTTGCTTCTCTTTGCTCTTTATGTTGTACTTTGGTAAACAGGAGTTCTTAATTTTAGTGACATTCAATTAATCAATCTTTTTTCTTTGTTTCTATGGCCTTTTGTGTCCTATTTTAAGAAATATTTGCCTTCCTCCAAATTCTGAAGATATACTTCTATGCTTTCTTTGAGAAGCTGTATTGTTCTACCTTTCACATTTAGGTCCATGATCTATCTTGGATTCAGTTTTGTGCATGGCATGAGGTAAGAGAAACGATTCATTTATTTCCATGTGTATACCTAATTGATTTAGCACCATTTATTGGAAAGATCATCCCTTATCCACCTAATTGTAATGGTACCTTTGTTGTACATCAAATGGCCATATATCTATGGGTCAGCTTTTGGATTCTTTATTCTATTAGTCTATTTCTCTAACTTCGCACCAACACCACATTATCTTAATTACTGTAGCTTTACAATAAATCTTGATACGTGTTAGTGTAAGCGCTTCAGCTTTGCTCTACTTCAAGATTACTTTGGTATTTTAGAACCTTTGCATTTTCATATATGTTTTAGAATCAACTTGTCAAATTCCATTAAAAAAACTGTTGAAATTTTGTTGTAAATTCTGTTGGATCAATAGAGTGGATCTATATTGGATCCAGAATAAGGGGAACTGGTCTCTTAATATTAAATCTTCTAACCCATTATTAATTTTTTTTTCTTATTTTGGCCTTCTTTAGTTTCTTGCTACATTATTTTAGAGTTTTCAGTGTAGAGGTCTTGCTCATATTTTCTTAGATTGGCTTCATTTGATGGCTACTGGTGCTATCATATGGTATTTTTTCTTTCATTTTCCTATTTTTTTTTAAACCAAAAAAAAAAAAAAAGCCTGCTGGACTTTTGATTGTGATTGCACTGAATCTATACAGCAACTTGGGGAAAACTGACATGTTAATAATGTCGTCTTCTAACCCATAAACATAGCAGATCTATTTATGGAAGTCATTACTAATTCCTTTCAGGAATGTTTTGTAGTTTCCAGTGCACAGGCTTTTAACATCTTGTGTCAGATTTATCCTTAAAGTATTTCATATTGTTCATGCAAGATATTGTAAATGCTATTTTAATTCAATTTCTAGTTGATTATTGATAATATATAAAAATATAATTGATTTTTACATATAGAGTGTGTATCATGCAATCTTGCTTAACTCAGTTATTAGTTTTAGTAGTTTTTTCTTTAGATTCAATTTCACTTTCTACATAGATGATGATGTCATCTGTGAAAAAAGACAGCTTTATTTCTTCCTTTTCTATCTGGATGGCTTTTATTTCTTTTTCTTGCCTTATTGCAAGCCTCCTATAGTGTTGAATAGAAGTGGTGAGAGTGAAATCCTTGTCTTTTTCCTAGTCTAAAGTTGGGGGAGGATTCAGTTTTTAATCATATAGAAAAATATTAGCTGTGACTTTTTGGTAGAGTCCTTTATCAGTTTGAAGAAATTTCCTTCTATCTCTACTTTGCAGGAGATTTTTATTATGAATGATTTTAGATACTGTCAAATGCTTTTTCTGTGTCTATTGAGATAATCTGGCTTTTCTCTTCTACTTTTTTAATATGGTAACTTACATTGATTCATTTTCAAATGTTAAACCAACTTTGCATTCCTAGGGTATACTGAACTTGGCTGTGGTGTATTATGTTTTTTTGTATATTGTTGGATTCAATTTGCTAAAAATTTTTTTAGAATTGTTTCCTCATGTATTTATCTATATTCCTCCTTTCTTGTAATGTCCTTTTCACATTTTGTAGGCAGGATAATGAGTTGGAAAGTATTTCCTCCTTTTTAATTTTCTGAAAGAGTTTATATAAAATGGGTATTATATGTTTGGTATAATTCACCAGTGAAATCATCTAAATCTGAAATTTTCTTTGTAGGAAGTGTTTTAACTACAAACTCCATTTAGTTAATAGGTATAGGACTGTTTGTGTTATCTATTTTTTCTTGTTTGAACCTCGGTAATTTGTGTCTTTCAAGGAATTTGTCCATTTCACCTGTTATTAAATTTATTGGCAAAGTTGCTCATAATATTCTCTTATTATCCTTTTAATATCTGTAGAATCTGTACTATCATCTCTTTCACTCCTGGTATTTTTGTTTCTTTTGTCTTTTCTTCTTAATCAGTATAGCTAAACATTTACCATTTTTTTTAATCTTCTCAATTAACCAGCTTTTGGTTTCATTGATTTTTCTCTTTTCCTCTTTCCTATTTCATCTGATATATATTGTGATCTTTATTTACTATGGATTTAATTTGTTCATCTTTTTCTAGTGTCTTAAGAGAGAAGCTGAGCCATTGATCTGAGACCTTTCTTCTGCTTTCTTTGGGTTTAATTTGCCCTTTACTATTTTCTTAAGGTGAGAGATGAAGTTATTGATTTGACACCTTTCTTCTTTTCTACTATAGACTAGTTCAATGCTATAAATATTCCCCCAAATACTGCCTAGCAGCATTCTACAAATTTTAATATGCTGTGCTTTCATTTTCATTCAGTTCAAAATGCTTTCTGATTTCCCTTTCTATTTCTTTGACCCATGGATTATTTAGGAGTGTGTTATTTAGTTTCTAAATATGTAGGTATGTTCTGTGCACCCTTGAAAAGAATGTGCATTCTGTTGTTTTGAGGTGGAGTATTCTATAAATGTTAATTTGTTCAAATTGGCTGACAGTGTGGTTCAATCTTCTGTATTAATATTTCTATTATTGTTGATTTCCTATCTCTCCTTAGAGTTCTATCAGTTTTTGCTTCATGTATTTTGAAGCTCTGTTGTAAGGTATAGAAAGTTTTAAGATTATTATGTCCTCTTGATGAACTGACCACTTTTGCATTATGTAATGAACTTCTTTATACCTGGTGATATTCTTTCTCTGAAATCTACTTGATCTGATAGTCACATATCCATTCTAGCTTTCTTCCTATTACTATTAGCATGGTATATCTTTTTCAATCCTTTTGCTTTATTTGTGTCTATATTTCAAGAACATTTTTCATAGGCAGCATCTTATTTATTGATTTAATGTGATTACTGATATAGTTTTCCTGCTAATTATTGCCTATTTGTCCTTCTATTCTTTTCTTCTCTTTTTCTGCCTTTTAAAAATTAATTGAACATTTTTTATGATTCAGTTTTTCCTTTGTTGGCTTACATTTTAGAGATTGTTTTAGAGCAGAGTTTCTCAATCTTGGCATTCTCGACCTATTGGACCAGAAAATTCCTTGTTGGGGTGGGGTGTGTTGTGCCTTGCAGGATGTTTGACAGCATTCCTGGCCTCTACCCACTAGATAATAGTAGCATTCCCTCATTCATGACAATCAAAGGTGTCTGCACACATTGCCAAATATTCCCCCAGGGAAGGAGGGAGTCAAAATTGTCCCAGTTAAAAATGCTTGGGGGAAAAAAAACCTTGGGATTATAGTATACATCTTTAACTTATTATGGTCTACTTTCATATGATGTTATACCACTTTACATTTAGTGAAGAATCTTATGAAAGTATACTTCCCTTTTTCCTTCCCTAACTTTGTCCTATTGTTTTCCATATCTTTACTTTTACATACGATATATTCCTCACACTTCATTTTTTGTTGTTTTGTCATTTTAAAAAGAGGTTTAAGAAAGATATATTATATTTACCCATATAGTTACCATTTCTTTATTCCTTTGTACAGATTCAGATTTTCATCTGACATCATTTTCTTTCTGCCTGAAAGACTTTAACAGTTCTCATAATGCAAATCTGCTGTTGGCAAATTCTTTGAGTTTTTATATGCCTGAAAAAGTCATCTCAGCATCATTTTAGAAAAATATTTTAGCTAGGTAAAGAATTCTAGGTGCAAGAGAAACAGTCGTAAAGAAGACAATATTCTGGCTCTCATAAAATTTATATTCTAGCAGAGGTAGATAGAAGACAACATGTTAGAAAAAGTAAGTAAGAATGATAACAGCTAATGATAAGAGGTGTGCAGAAAATTTTAAATAGAGGTGGTATAATAGAAGTGATTGGGTAGATGCTTCAGGTAGGTAGGTCAGGGAAGGTGGCATTTGGGCAAGGAAGGGAATCAGATATATGATATGTGACCAGAGGAAGCACATTGCAGGCAGAGAGGGCCATAAGGATTGCTTGTCTGTCTCTCAATGATATGTAGGATATCGATGTAATCAGCAGTGTTAACCTTTGGTTAATGTCATTTGTTTGAAGAATGGTTTTCCTTGCACTTGATCTTTTGTATGTTGCGTTTTGCCATTCACAATTTTTTTTAACTTACTTAAATAAATATTTCCTTTGTGGTGACTCCTATCCTCTCTCTTTCCCTCTCACTGACTCTTCCACACAGGAGGACGGTGTGCCTATCTGATGGATGAGATCGGAGTAAGTACCACACATGCTTTCTCAGCCCCTCAGGACTACTGGCTCCTTTCTCATCCTGAGTTGGCCTCAGGACACACATGCTCTTTTCTGGCAAGTCATGTGCTGCATCTGCCTGTCCCTGCTCCTTTCTCCAGCCTCAGTACCCACCCCTGACATCTACAGTGAAAAATCTCTTACATTGTTTAAATAACTCCACTCATGGATTTAACCAAGTGACAAACATTGTTTAAATAACTCCACTCATGGATTTAACCAAGTGACAGATGCTGCAAACAGACACTCTGGGAACAAAGAGCAGTCATCCCTAACTCTGTAATGAAGCATCCTGCTTTCTGTTCCCACCCCCCATCTCTGATCTGGGACTTTTTCTGGGAAGTCACTAATTTGGAAATCCTTTGCTATTGCATTTAATTGTGGATTCCTCAGCTCTGTTGAGTATTGCTATCAATATGAAAATTTAATTTTAGGTTTTACAGTAATTTCTTAATTTTTTAATGTGCTCTTATAGCTCTGGTACCTCTTAGAGCTTTGTAAGATTCCAGAAATATTGTGAAATATTTTCCCCCATTATTTCATTGAAGCATTGGGAGGAAGGAGCAGTAAAAGACTCTGATTAGTTATGAGAGTTCTCATGTGAACATTGGGATTATTTTTTCAAATTAAAGTTACGGATTAATTTGGAGAGAATTGACATTTTTCAAAAGGAAGGCTTTGGTACGGTCTGGTCCATATGTTACTATATAGCTTGTCATTTACTAAAATTGTACTTTACTCTGTTTCCCCATGCAATCTAAAAACAAGTTATATCACTATCAAAATATAGCCTGAATCCAATTACTTATCAAAACTTTATCTGCTACTATCATACCCAAGGGTCATTTTAAGTTCTGCCTTCAACGGGTGACTGTTGAATTATCGGAAAATTGCTGATGTTTGTATAGTTTACAAATAAGAGCTATGCAGAAAATTAAAGTTCATAAGACCACTTTTTTTTTAACATCTTTACTGGAGTATAATTGCTTTACAATGGTGTGTTACTTTCAGCTGTATAACAAAGTGAATCAGCTATACGTATACATATATCCCCATATCCCCTCCCTCTTGCGCTTCCCTCCCACCCTCCCTATCTCACCCCTCTAGGTGGTCTCAGAACACTCAGCTGATCTCCCTGTGCTATGCAGCTGCTTCCCACTGGCTATCTATTTTACATTTGGTAGTGTATATATGTCAATGCTACTCTCACTCTTCGTCCCAGATTACCCTTACCCCAACCCATGTCCTCAAGTCCATTCTCTACATCTGCATCTTTAATCCTGTCCTGCCCCTAGGTTCTTCAGTACCATATTTTTCTTTAAATTCCATATATATATGTTAGCATATGGTATTTGTTTTTCTCTTTCCCCAGTAGTGGGATTGCTGGGTCATATGGAAGTTCTATTTTTAGTTTTTTAAGGGACCACCATACTGTTCTCCATAGTGGCTGTATCAATTTACATTCCCACCAACAGTGTAAGAGGGTTCCCTTTTATCCACACCCTCTTCAGCATTTATTGTTTGTAGATTTTTTTGATGATGGCCATTCTGACTGGTGTGAGGTGATACCTCATTGTAGTTTTGAGTTGCATTTCTCTAATGATGAGTGATGTTGAGCATCCTTTCATGTGTTTGTTAGCAATCTGGGTATCTTCTTTGGAGAAATGTTGAATTAGGTCTTCTGCCCATTTTTGGATTGGGTTGTTTGTTTTTTGATATTGAGCTGCATGAGCTGCTGGTAAATTTTGGACATTAATCCTTTGTCAGTTGCTTCATTTGCAAATATTTTCTCCCGTTCTGAGGGTTGTCTTTTCATCTTGTTTATGGTTCCATTTGCTGTGCAAAAGCTTTTAAGTTTCATTAGGTCCCATTTGTCTATTTTTGTTTTTATTTCCATTTCTCTAGGAGGTGGGTCAAAAAGGATCTTGCTGTGATTTATGTCATAGAGTGTTCTGCCTGTGTTTTCCTCTAAGAGTTTTATAGTGTCTGGCCTTACATTTAGGTCTTTAAGCCATTTTGAGTTTATTTTTGTGTATAGTGTTAGGGAGTGTTCTAAC
>NC_041214.2:30783044-30783621 GCF_002837175.3 Physeter macrocephalus
TTTATTTTTGTGTATGGTGTTAGGGAGTGTTCTAATTTCATTCTTTTACATGTAGCTGTCCAGTTTTCCCAGCACCACTTATTGAAGAGGTTGTCTTTTCTCCATTGTATATTCTTGCCTCCTTTATCAAAGATAAGGTGACCATATGTGCATGGGTTTATCTCTAGGCTTTCTATCCTGTTCCATTGATCTATATTTCTATTTTTGTGCCAGTAACATACTGTCTAGATTACTGTAACTTTGCAGTATAGCTTGGAGTCACAAGCCTGATTCCTCCAGGTCTGTTTATTTTTCTCAAGATCGCTTTAGCTATTTGGGGTCATACAAGTTATGCAATTTTTTTTTCTAGTTCTGTGAAAAATGCCATTGGTAGTTTGATAGGGATTCACTGAATCTGTATATTACTTTGTGTAGTATAGTCATTTTCACAATGTAGATTCTTCTAATCCAAGAACATGGTATATCTCTCCACCTGTTTGTAACATCTTTAATTTCTTTTGTCAGTGTTTTATAGTTTTCTGCATACAGGTCTTTTGTCTCCTTAGATAAGTTTATTCCTAGGTATTTGATTCTTTTT
>NC_041214.2:30783824-30785123 GCF_002837175.3 Physeter macrocephalus
TTCCAAAACTATGTTGAATAATAGTGGTGAGAGTGGGCAACCTTGTCTTTTTCCTGATCTTAGTGGAAATGGTTTCAGTTTTTCACTATTGAGGATGATGTTGGCTGTGGGTTTGTCACATATGGCTTTTATTATGTTGAGGTAGGTTCCCTCTATGCCCACTTTCTGGAGAGTTTTTATCATAAATGGGTATTGAATTTTGTTGAAAGCTTTTTCTGCATCTAAGGAGATGATCATATGGTTTTTCTCCTTCAGTTTGTTAATATGGTGTATCACATTGACTGATTTGCGTATAGTGAAGAATCCTTGCATTCCTGGGAGGATAAACCCCTCTTGATCATGGCATATAATCCTTTTAATGTGCTGATGGATTCTGTTTGCTAGTATTTGTTGAGGATTTTTGCATCTATGTTCATCAGTGGTATTGGCCTTAAGTTTTCTTTTTTTGTGACATCTTTGTTTGGTTTTGGTATCAGGGTGATGGTCGCCTTGTAGAATGAGTTTGGGAGTATTCCTCCCTCTGCTATATTTTGGAAGAGTTTGAGAAGGATAGGCATTAGCTCTTCTCTAAATGTTTGATAGAATTCACCTGTGAAGCCATCTAGTCCTGTGCTTTTGTTTGTTGGACGATTTTTAATCACAGTTTCAATGTCAGTGCTTGTGATTGGTCTGTTTTGTGTTTTTTTTTCTTCTTGGTTCAGTCTTGGAAACTTATGTTTTTCTAAGAATTTGTCCATTTCTTCCAGGTTGTCCATTTTACTGGCATATAGTTGCTTGTAGTAATTTCTCATGATCTTTTGTATTTCTGTAGTGTCAGTTACTTCTCCCTTTTCATTTCTAAGTCTGTTGATGTTTGTCTTCTCCCTTATTTTCTTGATGAGTCTGGCTAATGGTTTATCAATTTTGTTTATCTTCTCACAGAACCAGCTTTTAGTTTTATAGATCTTTGCTATCATTTCCTTCATTTATTTTTCATTTATTTCTGATCCGGTCTTTATGATTTCTTTCCTTCTACTAAATTTAGGGTTTTTTGCTATTAAGTAGTGTATTGTTTAGCCTCCATGTGTTTGTATTTTTTACATTTTTTCTCCTGTAATTGATATCTAGTCTTATAACATTGTGGTTGGAAAAGATACTTGATAGGATTTCAATTTTCTTAAATTTACCAAGGCTTGATTTATGACCCAAGATATGATCTATCCTGGAAAATGTTCCATGAGCACTTGAGAAGAAAATGTATTCTGTTGTTTTTGGATGGAATGTCCTATAAATATCAATTAAGTCCATCTTGTTTAATGT
>NC_041214.2:30785658-30810391 GCF_002837175.3 Physeter macrocephalus
CAGCATATATATGGGTCTTGTTTTTGTATCCACTCAGCCAGTGTCTTTTGGTTGGAGCATTTAATCCATTTACATTTAAAGTAATTATCGATATGTATGTTCCTATTATCATTTTCTTAATTGTTTTGGGTTTGTTATTGTAGGTCTTTTCCTTCTCTTGTGTTTCCTCTGTAGAGAAATTCCTTTAGCATTTGTTGTAAATCTGGTTTGGTGGTGCTGAGTTCTCTTAGCTTTTGTTTGTCTGTAAAGGTTTTAACTTCTGTGTCGAATCTGAATGAGATCCTTGCTGGGTAGAATAATCTTGGTTGTATGTTTTTCCCTTTCATCACTTTAAATATGTCCTGCCACTCCCTTCTGGCTTGCAGAGTTTCTGCTGAAAGATCAGCTGTTAACCTTATGAGGATTCCCTTGTATGTTATTTGTTGCTTTTCCCTTGTTGCTTTTAATATTTTTTCTTTGTATTTTATTTTTCATAGTTTGATTAATATGTGTCTTGGTGTGTGTTTCTCCTTGGATTTATTCTGTATGGGACTCTGTGCGCTTCCTGGACTTGATGACTATTTCCTTTCCCATATTAAGGAAGTTTTCAACTATAATCTCTTCAAATATTTTCTCAGTCCCTTTCTTTTTCTCTTCTTCTTCTGGGACCGCTATGATTTGAATGTTGGTGCGTTTAATGTTGTATCAGAGGTCTCTGAGACTGTCCTCAATTCTTTTCATTGTTTTTTCTTTATTCTGCTCTGAAGCAGTTATTTCCACTATTTTATGTTCCAGGTCACTTATCCATTCTTCTGTCTCAGTTATTCTGCTATTGATTCCCTCTAGAGAATTTTTAATTTCATTTATTGTGTTGTTCATCATTGTTTGTTTGCTCTTTAGTTCTTCTAGGTCCTTGTTAAATGTTTCTTTTATTTTTTCCATTCTATTTCCAAGATTTTGGATCATCTTTACTATCATTACTCTGAATTATTTTTCAGATAGACTGCCTATTTCCTCTTAATTTGTTTGTTCTGGTGTGTTTTTACCTTGCTCCTTCATCTTCTGTGTATTTCTCTGTCTTCTCACTTTGCTTAGCTTACTGTGTTTGGTGTCTCCTTTTCACAGGCTGCATGTCTATAGTTCCTGTTGTTTTTGGTGTCTGCCCCCAGTGTTTGTGGTTGGTTCAGTTGGTTTTGTATGCTTCCTGGTGGAGGGGACTTGTGCCTGTGTTCTGGTGGATGAGGTTGGATCTTGTCTTTCTGGTGGGCAGGACCACATCCGGTGGTGTCTTTTGCGGTGTCTCTGAACTTATTATGATTTTAGGCAGCTTCTTTGCTAATGGGTGGGCTTGTGTTCCTGTCTTGCTATTTGTTTGGCATGGGTTATCTAGTACTGGAGCTTGCTCGTTGTTGAGTGGAGCTGTGTCTTAGCATGGAGACGGAGAACTCTGGGAGAGCTCTCCCCAATTGATATTATGAGGGGCCTGGAGGTCTCTGGTGGACCAATGTTCTGAACTCGGCTCTCCCACCTCAGAGGCTCAGGCCTGACCACCAACCAGAGCATCAAGATCCTGTCAGCCACATGGCTCAGAAGAAAAGGGAGAAATAAGGAAAGAATAATAAATAAATAAAATAAAATAAAGTTATTAAAATTAGAAATAATAATGTAATTTTTAAAAAGAGCGCAACCAAACCAATAAACAAATCCACCAATGATAACAAGCACTAAAAACTCTACTAAAAAATCCAGACAGACAGAACCCTAGAACAAATGGTAAAAGCAAACCTATACAGGAAAGATCACACAAAGAAGCATACACATACTCACTCACAAAAAGGGAAAAAGGAAAAAAAAATTAAAGGAAGAGAACAACCAAATCAATAAACAAATCTACCAATGAAAATAAACTCTAAATTCTAAACTAAGATAGACATAAAACTAGAAACAAATTAGATGCAGAAAGCAAACCCCAAGTCTGCAGTTGCTCCCAAAGTCCACGGCCTCAGTTTGGGGATGCTTCTTTTTTTATTCAGGTATTCCACAGATGCAGGGTACATCAAGTTAATTGTGGAGACTTAATCTCCTGCTCTTGAGGCTGCACAGAGAGATTTCCCTTTCTCTTCTTTGTTCTCAGAGCTCCTGGGATTCAGTTTTGGATTTGGCCCTGCCTCTGCATGTAGATCGTCCTCTGGCATCTGTTCTTCACCTTTTGGGAAGTCTGAGGTCTTCTGCCTGCGTTCAGTAGGTGTTCTGTAGGAGTTGTTCCACATGTGATGTATTTTTGATGTATTTGTGGGGAGGAAGTGATCTCCATGTCTTACTCCTATGCCATCTTGAAGGTTGGTCCAGGCCACTTTTTTTGAATTCATAATAATTCTAACAGTTTTTTTATTTGATTCTTTCAGGTTTTCCAAAGAGAAGTCATCACCTCCAAATAATAAAAAATTTACCTCTTCTTTCATAGTTATTATTAAGGTTTTCTCCCTCTAATCAGGTAAATTGTAATTACTTAATATTGTACTAGGAAAGTATCCAGTTTATTGAGTGTTTCACATGTATTTGTATCTGTTTTTTTACTCTTCATTAATAATGAGGGAATGTGGTTTGTGAAGTTGAGGCATTCTGAATGGCTTCAATGCCTTATTCTAATTAATACTCTTTGTCATGTTAAGGAAAAAACTTTCAAATTTTTCTTGTTTTTAATACAAAATATACATTGAGATTTATTAACTTCCTATTCAGTGTCCTTTAAGATGACTGTATAATTTTTTTTAATCCGAAAAAAATCCCTTGAGAAATTTCCTATCTTTACTTACATTTTTAAAATCAAGACACTAAGACCCAGAGAGGTTAAGTAATTTTCCCAAGGTCACACAACAAACAAATCATAATTCCAATTCAGATCTCTCTAAGACCTTGCCCTCTTAACCACAACATTGCATTGTAGTTTGGAGCATGTACATACAACACACACATATCGTTTTTATATTGTATCTCCACCTTGATGCAAAGGAGCTTGGAGAAAAGAAGCAGATGAGAATTCAGGATATTGAGAGGACAGTGTCCATACTGAGGTTCTTGAGTGGGTAGAAAGAAATGGAACACAGAGTAATTGTAAGTCCCTATTTGCCCCCACCATAACTATACTTGTCTGGGAGCAGAGGTGGAACCAGGATGTATTTGACCATCCTAGCTTCTTCTATTGGAGTTTCCTCTCTACTTACCTTGCCTGTTGCTCATGGCTTCATCCACCAGAGGGCCTGGGGTATACCTGGTGCTGCTCCCATGTTGGTAGAATTCATTCAGATTCTTCCAAAATGTCTCAACAGCAGTGTACTGGGTTGAACAATGTCCTTCCAAAATTAATGTCCTCCTGGAATCGGTGAAAGTGTCATTATTTGGACATAGGGTCTTTGCAGATGTAATCAATTTAAGATGAGATCATACTGGATTCTGGTTGACTCTAATCCAATGATTGGTATCCTTATAAGAACAGGGAAATTTGGAAACAAACACACACAGAGGATAAAAGTCCATGTGAAGATGGAGGCCAAGACTGGAGTTATGCTGCCACAAGCCGAGGAACACCAAGGATTGCTGGCTCCCACCAGAAGCTAGAAGAGGAAAGGAAGGATTCTTCCCTAGACACTTCAGAAAATGCATGCCCTGCCAACACCTTGATTTCAAACTTCTATCTTCCAGAACTGTGCAAGAATAAATTTCTGCTCTTTTAAGCCACCTAGTTTGTGGTGATTTGTTAGGAAACTAATACAAGCAGGAAGCTTTCCAGAACCACTGCCCCAACACCGCCACCTGCCTAGCACAGCTACACAAACCATTTCTCTTTCTAAATGTAAGGACAAAACTCCACTTTTATTTGGGGCTTACATGTAAGGTACCATTCCTCAACCCTCAAAAAGAGACATTAAATGGGTCAGTGGGAAGATAGCTACATTTCAATAATTCTACATTTTGTTTTATAGAGATTTTTCAGACCAGGTGCATGCACCTGTAGGAGCACATGCAAACACACACACCATTTCAAAGTCCCTTTTTTCTTCAAAACCTGAGGATTGAAGTAATAAAGTCATGCTTATTCTTAGGCCTTTAAATGTCAGTTCTCAGAATAAACATACAAGTCATCTTGTCTTTCATTTTGTTTCTTGGTGACTTCTCTTGGCTCTCATGTTTCAAATAGGGATGTTTCTTTGAGGACTATTCTTAAATGGAATTCTCTGGGCCTTTATAATTTATATGATGAAGTTTTTTTCACGTAATACGTTTGTTGTGTCTTTGTATCCCTGATTCTACCATCCACAGGACTGGTCTTTCTTATTTTCTCCAGTACCTCTTTTATTTATGAATTTCCTCTATTTACATGACTTTCCACCTCTCTTCATGGGATATTTCGACATCCTTGACTTTCTGGGCTTCTGTATTAGATTTTTCTCTTAGCCTCCTGTGACCCCTTTTTCACTCTTTACAGTATTTCCACATTTTTTTTTTTTTTGCAGTTCTTCAGTTTTATAACTTGTTTCATTTTTAGCAATCATTGTTTATTTCTTTTAAACTTATCAACTCATTCGAGCCTCTTTCAGGAGTTGGTCCTGCCTCGCTGGTAGCTTCTTCAGCTGGTGTTGCAGAATTGCTTAATTGATTCAGGGCCATTGCATTTACTTAGATTTGTTCATTGTTTCCTAAGCTTACACTGGGGGTTATTGCTTTTCTTTTTATCAGACAAGGCCATTGTTCTTCTGTTACTGTAGGCCAGGAGGAAGAATTTGGGCCTGTTTTTAATCCACCATCTTCCAAGAAGTCCTCAACTATCTTTAAACTTTTTGTTGCCAGTCAACACTCTTGCTCTTGACACCACTTCATTTCCTTAAGTTCCTTTTCAGATGCCAAATGTCTCACTTGCAAGTTTAGCTTTGTATAAATTTGGTATCAATCCTTTGTTCTAATAAATCATTCCATGTGATAGCAAGAAAAATAACATATTTACTTTTTATAATAGCTAGCACAGGATTGACTTGTTTACTCATATCTAATGTTTTAAAACATTCCTTGTTAAAGTACCATCTTTATTAAAGAAAATTTGGAAAACAATCTTGTTTACACTTTCCTATCAACTTTATTACAAACATTTCTGCATGTTATTACAAGGATGTGCATAAATCCACTTTTTAAATTAAAGTCTTTATTGAATTTATTGCAATATCACTTCTGTTTTGTGTTTTGGCCTTTTGGCCATGAGGCATGTGGGATCCCAGCTCCCCAGTCAGGGATTGAACCTCTCACATTGGAAGGCAAAGTCCTAGCCACTGGACCACCAGGGAAGTCCCCATAAATCCACTTTTAATGGCTGAGTAATATTCCATTAAGAGGTGGCTCTTCTCCCCCCCCACACAGTTAGATATTTAATTTCTGAAGTTGATGTGTATTGTTTTGGTCTGCTAAGCATCCTTTCCTCCTTCTCCAGGTAATTACACCCTCACTGTCCTTCCCTTTCCTCACATGTGGTCCTGGTGGCATTCATCTCAGCACTTGTGCCTCCAGCATCCCCCCCTGCCTCCAGCCCCAGTGACAAGTGGGCACAGGTCTCAAGCCTTGTTAATCCTAATTTCTGTGGCAGTTTGGACCTAGTCCCAAGAGCACTCTTGGAACTCAAGGCCTTCCCAGGTTCTATCACTTGGAATGCATTTGCCGCTAGTAACATAAAACCTAAAGAACAATGGCTTAAACCTTTGGGACATTTATCATTTTACTTAAGAAGTCTAGAGGTAGTGATTGTTATGGGTTGATTGTGTCCCCAAAAAAAGATACGTTAAAGTCCTAACTCCAGTTCCTGTCAATGTGACCTTATTCGGAAATAGAGTCTTTGCAGATGTAATCAAGTTAAGAAGAGGTCATTAGAGTGGCGCTAATCTGATATGACTGCTGCCCTTATAAGAAGAGGAAAACCAGTGTGAAGACAGAGACACTCAGGGAGAAGGCCATGTAACAACAGAGGTAGAGACTGGAGTGGTGGGGCTGCAAGCCAAGGACAACTAAGGAGTGATGGCCACCACCAGAAGCTAGGAAGAGGCAAGGAGAGATTCTCCCCCCTGGAGACTGGCCCTGCTGACACCTTGACTTGGACTTCTGGCCTTCAAAGCCATGAGAAATTTCTTGGTTTCAAGCCACCCAGTTTATGGTAACTTGCTATGGCAGTCTTAGGAAACTAACACAGTGATGCATCAAAGATCCCAGGAGACACACAAGAAACAAAAAGAAAACCTGTCCTCATAAGTACAGAGAGACAAACTGGTCAATAAAGTCAGAAGACATGTAGGCTCGTTTTCATTCATTCAAAAAAATGATTTACTAAATGCTTACTATGGGCCAGAAACTGCAAAGTAGAAAAAAGCAGCATGACCCAAATTGCACAGCACATGAATTTGTTATGATCACTACTATTATTATTGTGGCTTTTAATGTGTCACCTTTCACTGAATCCATATCACATGCCCAGCCCAACACTTGGTACTTTCAAACGTTATCTCATTCAGTCATCTCAACAACCCTGTGAAATGACACTATTATCCAGATCTTCCCCGTGTTTAATAAAGAGAAAGCTAAAGCTCTCAACCAATGATGCATTTTATGGACTGTTGAGTTTACGGGCACATACAGAGAACCTAGTGACAGTCATCTGCACCTCAGTCTTTGGAAAAAGCCCAAATAGTTCTCCCTGTTGTAAATGCATCAAAGACTCACACCAACCTACCTGGCCACTGTAGGCGTGGCCCGGGACGTTTGGCTTCTGCATGACCCCACACCACGGGATCACAGTCTGTGAGCCATTCTCACAGCAGATTCCCTTCTAGGTCAGCACAAGGGCCCAGCCTCCATCACCTGCCAGTCAACAGGTGTTTATGAGGGTCCCACAGTTTCTACTGACATTTCTAGGATAGTCTGAAAATTTCCAGTCCCCAGAGACTGCACAGCCCAGCACAGATTGTGGTCAACATTGTTTTATATATGAAAACACCAATTAGAAATATACTTTGAGGTAGAAAATGAGTCAAGGATGTTTATGCTTAAGAGTTGAAGAGTGCTTACCATACTATGGACAGGCACATTATTGTAGGAGCTGTTAATTGGAGCCTCTCCAAAATGGTTTCCTTATTTTAATGAATAAATAAACATAGGAAACACTGCATGGTATGGACTCTGTGAAGTACTGCTTTCCAGGAACCAATTTCAATAGCATTTTCCATGCTTGTATGACCTTGCCCCCACCCCTTCCCTCTCTCTCAATTACCTATTAATGTTCTACAGAACTGTGTATGTAAGACATCCATTATGAAACCCTGAGTTAAAGTACATTGTGAAAGTGCGCCGGAGATGCTCACATGAAAGTGAAAAGCAGGGTAATGGTGTGGACCATTTTAGGAAGAAGGTTCAGACCTCTCATTGGAAAGACTGGGTAAAAGCTCATTGGCCGAAGTTGGGTCCTTCATGCTGCTAAGTAGGTGTAACCATATTCTTTTCATTACAGAATTGCGAATAAAAATCATCTTGCATTGAGTCATTCTTTGTAACTTCTGGTCTTCAATTTTAGCAACCCTAAACATTTTTGAAAGGATACCATTTATCTCTCGGAAAAGGAACTCCTCAACTAGCCACACTGCCACCACCGGTGCAGGCATCTCACCGCTGTGATTTCAAGTGGTAAGGCAGAAACAAGAGGCTTGCGATAGACACAAGCGTGTCTTCACCTTTAAAAGTGAAGATCTAAGTCTTAATATAGTTTAGTGAAAACCACTCACCTAGGCACTTAAGCAAGCACAGTACCAGGCACCAGAAATAGAGGGAGGCAGGACCTAGTCTTTGCCCTGAGGGGCTCATAGTCTGCTGGGAAAGATAAGGACAGGCCAATGGGATGAATGGGGCAGAAAAAGGATACCAAGAAGTGAGCAAACCACACACATGGGGGTTCTTAGGGGATTCACTGAGGAGGTGTTAATGGAGCTGAGCCTTGAAGGATGCCCAACAAGAGATGAAGAAAGAACATGTTCAAAGGCACAGAGACCAACAGCTAGCTCTGTGGGGCTGAGGCATAGAGTGGTGGGTGTACAGGGTGGGGCAGAGAATGAGAAGGAGGCTGAGGGG
Source organism: Physeter macrocephalus (assembly GCF_002837175.3). Lineage (NCBI taxonomy): Eukaryota > Metazoa > Chordata > Mammalia > Artiodactyla > Physeteridae > Physeter > Physeter macrocephalus. Next base: position 30,793,792 of record NC_041214.2, read on the forward strand.
TAAGTAGAGACAGATTAAAAAACCTAGTAGAGGATCCAGATCCGCCATTGAATTGGCTGTGTGACTTTCATTAATATGTCATCTGCCCTTTCTGGCCCTCGTGTATTTCGTTAAAAGCAGTTTTTAGGGACTTCCCTGGTGGCGCAGTGGCTAAGAATCTGCCTGCCAATGCAGGGGACACAGGTTCGAGCCCTGGTCTGGGAAGATCCCACATGATGCGGAGCAACTAAGCCTGTGGGCCACAACTACTGAGCCCACATGCCACAACTACTGAAGCCCGTATGCCTATAACCAGTGCTCCACAACAAGAGAAGCCACTGCAATGAGAAGCCCGTGCACCGCAACGAAGAGTAGCCCCCGCTCGCCACAACTAGAGGAAGTCCAAGCGCAGCAACGAAGACCCAACACAGTCAAAAATTAACATTAATTAATTAATTATTTTTTAAAAAGCAGTTTCTAGAGGCAGATTCCCACTCTGACACTTGTGTGATCTCAGGCAAGTTACTTAACCTCTCTTTGCTTTAGTTCCTTCAACTATAAAATAGTACCAACCTTCAAGGGTTGTTGAAGGGATTAAATGTAAGGTTATCTGTGCTTTGTATCTTGAAGGATGTGCTAAGATAATGTAGGTGGAAGTGCTTGGTAACTGAAAAGTAAAATATAATAAATGTTATTACCACCTGCCAGTCAACAGGTGTTTATGAGGGTCCCACAGTTTCTACTTACATTTCTAGTATAGTCTGAAAATTGATCTGCTCCAAGTGATCTGTTCATTACCTGTATACTAGTGTCCCTTCACCAGAGCTGCCTGCTGGGCCACCATGAATGTCCCCACAGATGGTGCAGAGCTTCAGGAACACCAGTCATATATCAGGGTTGGTAGAGATGTTCTATGCATCTATTGGAGTGTTGGTCACACAAGTATTTATATATTTCAAAGCCAATAAAACTGTTCATTTAAGACCTATGCATTTAAGAAAAAATTTTTTTAAGAACAAAATTTTGCTGTCTCAGGATCAGGGAGACTAAAGAGATTTGGCAACCAAATGTAGTACCTGACTCTAGACTGGATCCTGTGCTGGTGGGGAAAAATGCCAGAAAGGACATATTTGGCTCAACTGATCACATTGGAATATGGATTGAATATAGATTAAATTCTTAAATCAAAAAAAACTTTTGCCATTTGCAGCAACATGGATAGACTTGGACGGCATTAGGCTAAGTGAAATAAGATGGAGAAAGACAAATACTGTATGATATCACTTATATGTGGAATCTAAAAAATACAACAAACTAGTGAATATAACAAAAAAGCAGCAGACTCACAGACATAGAGAACAGATGGGGGGGGTCAATATAAGTGTGGAGGAGTGGAAGGAATAAAATATTGGGCGTAAGGTAGGCTACAAGGATGTATTGTGTAATGGTAAATGGAGTGTAACCTTTAAAAATTCTATAAAAATTTTTTTAAATAATAAAAATAAAAAATATTTTTAAAAATCACAGCTTAGAGTCAAAAGTACTTCCTGGCAGTTCAGGCTTGTTTCAGATCAAAGCAGCCTGGAGACTGGTCCTTCCTCTCTGATTCGGTGCTGGCACAGAGTCATTTCATTATGGGATGGAAAGACCTCAAATGACCTTTCTCTCTCTATTTCTACCAGTTCCCTGTCTCTTCAGGTGAATAAATGAGTCAGGGAAATTCCGCTCTTTGCCCGCAGGTCAAATGTGCCGTTCAATCTCTTCCTCAGATTCTCCCTTTCCTCACAGCTGGCTGGGGGCACCCAGCTTGGCTGACTTGCCTTGGGACAAGTTTTAAGTTCCCAAACTGCCCCAGGTTGCAGAATGCTTTTTGGAAAAGTCAGTTTCTCTTACACAAAACAACACCTCCGAAAATCCAAGCGATTTATTTTTAACAGATTCTTAAAGCCCTCTACAACACCAATACATGCCAGCAGGGCACGGCCATCATTATCAATGAGCGTGTGGGATCTGCAGGGAGCAGGACATGGAACAAGGCGAGAGGCACAAATTAAGGATGTTTTCTGGGCTGAGCCCCTGGTGGGCAGGGGCCCTGTCTGGCTAAATTGCTTTGTGCCACACTGACAAGAAGAAAGGAACGGTTTTTAATATTAGTGATAGCTACGTGCTTGCTGCAGGCCTACAGAAGTGAGCAAAGGCCAGAGCTGTCTGGGGTGTTTGACAGAAGATTTTCTTGGGGGAAACACAGGACCTAAATTCCCAAGCAGGTTGAAATCTCCTGGTGCAGGAATCATGGAAAAAAGACTGGAATTGCCTCTGAGTTCCAAATGCCTCACCGGACTCCCACTGACTTGTTTATGATTCTTGAAAGACATGCCACTAACAACTAAGGGTTCCAGAAGAACTGGGGACCAAGTGTCTGTTCCGGAGGGGTGCGCTAAGCAGCTTCCCACGCCCAGGGCCCCCGAGGAGACCACCGCCCCTCCGTTCACCTCTGAGCCTCTTTCATCCAAACTGCATTTTCCTGCCTCTGCTGGGGTGTGTTTGAAGAGAGATCACCAGCAAAACAGCTCTGTGGGTCTTGCTTTCTCTGTCTTTTCTTCTCTCCCTCTCCCCTTTTCCCTCCCTCTATTCCTCTGTCTCCTCTCCTCTCCTCTCTCTCTAAACCTTTTACACTGCAGTTGAACAAGCCTCTGGATAAAGACTTTATCCAAAAACCCCCTCTTTAAAGTTATTTCAAATTTCTCTGCAAGGCTTTCAGAAATCTGTTTGTTTGAGGGCAGAATTAGATGTGACCGGCGTTTTATTGTGACATAAAACCATATTTCTTCCCTGGAAGATTAAAAAATAAAATCGGTTAATAAGAAAAGCTGTCAGCAACAGAAAATGGCTGACATAATCCGTTTATCCTCCGAGCAATAAAGATATTGGTCCTTGGGAGTCTATCCTCTCTCTCATGTTATTTCGCCCAAAACATTATCTTCCCAGCATTCTGATGGATTAAGAAGTCATATGGGAGATAGCAGGGAAATGACAGATACAAAAAAATATATAATATCCTTTCATTTCCCCTCCTCCTTCCACACTCACTCATACTCCCACCTCCCTCCCCCACCCACAACATACACACACACTTTATTTTCTGTCTTTTCCTTCTCCCTGACACCCTCCCATTTTTCTCACCCTTTGGAAAAGAAATAGATCTTCTTTTACCCACAATTCCAATACTCTGATAATCCTAATAGGGGTGACGATGCAAACTGGCACTGAAGTCAGTTCCTGCTGCGTGTGTGTGTGACTTGCACACATCTACGTAGACACAGATCGCCAAATGAAGAGACGGACCCTCGATAGGGGCGTTGAACACCTAGAGAGAAAGAGAGTTAAGTATATCTAGTCACACCACTAGCTTTTTAATCTGGGACTTCTGACAATAGCAGAAATTTCAGGAACAAGGTTGAAGGCAGCACAACTAAAGGAAACAATAAAAGGAGCTTTGGAGAGGCAACAATTAAAATACTGTTTGGGTTTTAGGGGATTGAGAAAACCACTAACAAAAAATACATAGTGTGGCCAAACTTGTTTTCATCTTTTCTCAATTAATGGTACCAATCACCATCTTTTCTCCTATGCATGCAGATTGTTCTGGGGCAGAGATTCTTGAGATCACCCATCACAACCCTCAGGATACTTTACACTGCTTTGCAAATAATCCCTAGAATCCCTTCCTGGGATTCGAAGGAGGGATAACAGGAATGCAAACAGAAACTAAGCGTGTCTCTCAAATGTATTCTTCGGCTTCTCTTTTCCAGCCGAGCCTCACCACTCTCTTTCCTAACTCAGCACTGCTCTTGGGTAGAATCCAGCCATTTGGTGAGTCATATGAATTTTGTACAAACAGCTAAATGGTTAGAGTCCTACTGACCAAGCCTTAGATGTGCTTCCTAGGAATTTGAACAAATGAGTTTACTGCTGACATGTGTGCTCTTGGGTAAGATGACAGGAAGCTGTAGGAGGAATCATAAACACCATTAGAAGACGGTTAGCCCGAAAAATGGCTGTAGAATGGAGGATTTCTGGAAATGATTTTCAGTGTTTCCATGAGAGTGGACAGTTGCATAGGCATATGTGTACATATACACATATATTTCAATATCGAAAAATCAGCTAAAATATACTGTTCACCATTATTTTTTAAGTTTATCAATCTATCCTCACCTAAGTTACCAGGAATGGAAAATAGTAAGGTTTTCCACTTTTCTAAAAGCTAATCCTCACATTCATCTGTGACTACAATATCCTCACATGGGTTCAGGGATGACACTGGACTAGGTTAAGGGTTAAGGGTCAGAGAGGAGGTGGGATAAGGGAGAAGGAGGATGTGGTTTGGGAATTCCATTCTATAAATTACCTTTTTTTTTCAAAGCATTTGACAGTTTGCAAATAATATAACAGAAATACCATCAGTGTTCCAAGGAGAAAATAATTTTGATTCCTTTCAATTCATATACTTCTATCTGCTCACATCTTTCTACAGCAGATGTCTTTGTGGATTGTAACGTTCCATACATTTTGAGAGCCAGTTGCTATAGAAGCCTTTAATTTCATTGTATAAGATAAACTCCCATAAAAAATGATGTCACCCACTCAAAACAAATATACACAATTTATTATAGCAAAACCTGTTTACTTAAATGGCTATAAAACCAAATGTTGAACAAATATCTACAGCAATTAAAAACAGGGAGTAAATTCATAAACCACATTTACTGAAGCTAAATGTTTAACTGAAGAAGAGGCTGGCTTTAGTAAATAAAGCTGCTTGAATTTTAAGTGTGTTTAAATTCTATAGCATGAATCTGAGCTCCTCAAATACTTCCATGTGATAGTATTCATGATTAAAAGACAAACTCGGAATTAAATTAATTCCTAGTTTGACCATTGACCATGCCTAAAATACAATTCATCTATTACTTCATTGAGTCTGTTTTTGTCGTTGTATTAAATAAGGCATCATAAATCATTCAAGGTTTAATATGACCATAAGCCACAGCTAGGAATTGACTAAGAATTAGCTTAGAGTTGATTACAATCCCTGGATTATACACTTTGCCTATAACATTTGTTCATTCTTTTAAAAATCATTTATTGAGTGCTCACTGTGTGCCAGATGCTATGCCAGGCATCGGGGATCTGAAGATCAACAGGATACGGTCATTGCCCTCTGGAAACGCCATAGTCTGGCAGGAGAGGCAGACCAGAGACAGGCAGTGACCCCTCAGTGTGGTGGGTGGTCTGACAGAGGAGGTGGGAGGCTGGGGGCTCACCCATCATCCTGCAGATATAGAGGCTCCAGCCCAGCCTGGGGGTAGTGCCATGGAAACCCCTTCTTCACACATCACTGGACTGCTCAAGTGCCAAAAACCATCCTGATTCTGGGAGATAAAAACCAGTGTCTTATTCCGAGAATCCTTCCACAACTTTTCTGCAGGGGAGTTTATGGGAATCGTGATGGTAGGCACACACCTTACCCATGCTGTGGGTTACCTGCCCGTCACTTATCTAATCTAGTGGCCCTGAAATAATCATAGATAGCTAAAATGGAACAGGTTAAACATAAATATGAATATTTTCTCCAAAAGCACTTTAAAAATTGAAGGCTTATCAGGTTATTCTTATTACAAAAATTATGAAAGTAACGACCCTTCTAACACTTGTGTTGTGACCATCATAGCACTGATAACACTGTATGGAAATTCTAAATGATCTGTCTGTCTCCCCCATGATATTCTGAGATCCTTGGGAACTGGGATGGCTTAGGGTGTATCTGTCAAATCCAATCACATGGAAATATTTTTTAGTTAATGGAAAGTATGAGCCATCAAGGTTGAAAGCGATTCAGTTTGTCAACAATGAAGTTACTTTTTCCCCAAAGGTTGTCATAGCAAGATTTCTATAGACAGTTGGTCTACATAACTCTTGACTTGATCATGGAATAGGTTGTTCTCTTTAATTAAGAAGTATTCATTTTTACAGAAAATTACCCAAAATACTTTATTTGGGTTACCAATTTAGAAAAAAAATCTTAGAATACAATATAATTGACTTGACACTGCAACTAAATGGACAGGATTAAATTGTTGATGAATCAGGAGGCAGGTCACAGTGAAGATCAAGTATCACTTGCTTAGAGGGTGCAAATGCCAGTTAACAGCATTCTTTCCGTGAGTTACCACTGGAGTGAGAGACTATTTTAAAATGAAGACCCAGATTTGTTCAGGTCTAACAGTACTCTTCTGGATGCTGGTTGGCGATTTGATCTTAGGGTCATATGAATTTGATCAAGCATACCTGATAGTGTGAGGTGTGGGTATGTGTGTGTGATTTATAAAGAAATCACTGTGTCTGGAAACTCTATTAGGCACTCATCTAGCCCTTACAACAATGCTCTGACCTAGGTACTATTATTATAGCCAATTTACAAATAAAGAACATGTGACTTAAAGTTTACCTGCCCAAGGTATAAAACTAGGACTTTGCTGAGCCAGAGCTAGGATGTCTGTCTGCCTGATTTCAATGTTCATACTCTTAATTACTTATTCCATACAATTTCCACTGAGCTGATTTACAGAAATATTAGGTAAAGCATACAGAATTTAATAGTATCTTCCTGGCTGAATAAAACTTGAGAGGAAAAATGCAACCCTCAGAGTCTTTTCTCAGGCATTTGGCCTCAGTTTTTTTCTCATCTGGATCTTTCAGTATCTTTGTCATCCACTTTCCTTGCTAATCTGCCAGTATCCTTTTTTCTCCCCTGATGTGTGCAAGTCTAGGGTCAGGCAAAGTTTAGTCCTTGAGGTCTAGTTATTCAGTAAGGACCTGCCGTATGCTTAGGCATGCTCGGTGAAATAGGGAGTGAATATGAGTGCTTAGGAAAAGTCTAAGTAAGGTGCAGTTCTAGGAAAACTCCAGGTCATGGATATGAAGCTAAAATGAGGAAACATGGACACTAGGCTGGTTTCCAGCCTTCTCTTCTCCTTCATTCTTCTCAGGAATGTACAATGAATAGCTAGACGAGGTCTGCATTCTACAAGGAAAGTTCTTGGAAACTTCCTTCTGCATCCCTTAGCTTCTAGTGAAACTGTGGAATATCTCATATGGAAAGAATTTATTTTATATATATTTGAGAAATTAAAGCAAGTTTCCAGCTTGGAAAGAGATGTGTAGGTAGGTAAAAGTCATCTCCTGATTAGGAAAGATAAAAGTTCTTTCTACTGCTATGCATGCATGGCTAAATATCTCAAACAGAAGAATCTCTTTTTCTTATTGAGAGGGACCACTTGAAACATAGAAAAGCTTCTTGCAGAGAAAGTAGTTCCCTCATGTGCAAAGAAAGGACAAGAAATGTAAATCCCTCAGATTAGTTTAAGAAGCCTAAAGATAAGGCTCCTTTATAACAGCAATTAAAGGCCAGTACATGGCAATTAATGCTGACAGGTAAGGAAGTTGTCAACCTAAGACCATTCTGGACAAGATTTTGATATGTACGTGAGAGGAAAAAAAGGGATACTTTTAAAAGCAGAATAAGAAATTTAGGATTATATGAATAAATGATGATACTTTCAGTTGATAATGAGAAAAGTCTGTTGCTTATATTTCCATAAATCTTGCTCTAAATGGCATCTTCCTTAACTTTGGTGTACAGAATCAATCATCAAAAATAGCTAAATGGTTAGCAAATTTTTTCTTTTATTTACAATGTATATAATAGTATATATATATATATATATATATATATATATATATTTGCAACACATAGACAATAACTCTTCTATAAGAGCTCCTGCAAACTAGAAAGAAAAAAATTGCTATAGAAATATGGGCAATGGATAAAAAAATAGGCAATCCACAAAAGAAAAAATCAAATGGCCAAAAAGAAATACACGCAACGATGTTAAAATGGAATGAATTAAAAAGCAGGTGCCAAGGATCCTCAGATTCCAAAGCAATGCTAGACATGCTACATGATTGTGAAATCTATTCTGCCAGCTCAGGTGATCAACCACCTCCAGGCTATAAAAAAGCAGAGGCTGAAGAGGCCAGTTGATAAGAGTTGTCAGTGTACTGTGCTTTCCCCTCCTCCTTTATCTCACTCTTCCTCCTCATCTCCAGCCATTTGGGAGGGACTTTAATGGAATTTCTCGGCATGAGGTAAGGTCCCCTAAGCCTGCAGTAACACAGGGACTGGATTTTATGTGTCTGAGAATACTAAAGGTGGAGAGTTGTGTCCAGAGCTCACAGAGTGAAAAGACACATCAGGAGCTAGTTTATTCCAGCCACAGTAGGGTGTGCCTGTGGGTTAAATAAATCCAAGGGAAGGAACAAAAGAATTTTTGTAAAAGACTCCATCCAAGTGAGCTTCTTGCCAGAAGTTGGACAACCTCATCAGAAAGAGGTTTTGGATGAAAAGGGAGGTGGGGCACATAAGAGGCCAGCCAGTGAAGAGGCACAGTCCATGAGAAGGGAGCCCAGCAGGGCATCTCTGAGGAGATCAGGAAAAAATCAGCACTTAGGTCATGTCTGGCTCCTCTGGAGTCATGGGGACACCGCGTTTGAGACAAACTACTTTTTACTCATTCATTAAAAGTACAAAACAAACTGTACCTTTTACTAAAAACTGTACTTTTAAAGTTTACAAGGTGGGAAACCAGACACACCTTTCTCCTTATTGCAGACTTCCAAACCTAGAGTAATTCCAAGGTGAAGAAGGTGAAGTTTTAGAGAGGAAAGGAGTACATAGAGTTATATGATATGACACTGGATTGGAGATTTTAATTTGTTCTGTGAAGCTGTTCTTGGAACAGGGAGTGACAGAAGAACTGTTTGAGATGTTATAGAACCTGCTAGAGGAGTCTTCCATGGTTCCTAGAAGAATGTGTCTGCAGTGGTTTGAATGGACAGTAGAGAAATGAATAAAATTGCTTTTGCTTATACCTTATTGGGGCTATTTGCTCAATAAATTGTTTGCACAGATAAAAATTTCCAACCTTGGAAGAAAAGAAGGAAGGAAGAGAGGGAGGGAAAAAGAAAGGAAGGGAAAGAGGGAAAGAATAAAAGAAGGAAGGGAGGAAGAAAGGGATAGATGGAGAGAAGGAAAAAGAAAAAACGAAGGGAGGAAATGAACGGAAGAAAGAAAGGATGGAGGGAAGGAAGGGGGTGAGGAAAATATTTGCTAATAGAAACAACCGAATACCCATTCCCATGTACCAATTTGGCAAAGATGTTTTCTAATAACCAGAGAGGGTGCTGTTGACGAGAACCAGCCATTATATACTGGTGGTGGGAGAGTTAATACAACTTTCTGGAGGGCTTTAGGGGAAATATGTATCAAAAGCTTTTAAAAACTTTTTTTTTTTTTTTTTTTTTTTTTTTGCGGTACGCGGGCCTCTCACTGCTGTGGCCTCTCCCGTTGCGGAGCACAGGCTCCGGACGCGCAGGCTCAGCGGCCATGGCTCACGGGCCCAGCCGCTCCGCGGCATGTGGGATCTTCCCGGACCGGGGCACGAACCCGCGTCCCCTGCATTAGCAGGTGGACTCTCAACCACTGCGCCACGAGGGAAGCCCGCATTTTATAATAATAAAAAAGAAAGGAAGAAAACAGCACAATAATGATCAAGTAAACTATGAAATCCTATAGAAAGAATGTACATACTATATATCTTTTTAGAAATATCTTTTAGTTTAAAAAATTACCCTTGGAAATATCTTTTTAGTTAAAAAATTACCTTATAAGAGTGAATATATATATGTGTGTGTGTGTGTGTGTGTGTGTGGCAGCTTCATGCCAGCTATTGGCCAAGTCCAGAATATGGCCATGCATTATGTACTGAATGTTGTTTTGCCTCCAAAATTCGTAATTAGAAGCCCTAAATCCTAGTGTAGCTAAGGAAAGAAAGTACTTCACGTTAAATGAGGTCATAAGTGTGGAGGGTGGGGCCTTAATCTGATAGAATTATTGTCCTCGTAAAAAGAGACACCAGAAAACAAACTCCCTCTCCATCCCCCCCGCCACTCCGTGCTGATAAAAAGCCCTGTGAAGAAAGACATAGCGAGAAGGCAGCTGTCTGCAACCCAGAAAGAGAGGTCTCATCAGAAAGTGACTCTACTGGACCTTGATCTGGCATTTGTAGCCTCCAGAACGGTGAGAAAATAAATTTCTGTTTGTAAGCCACTCAGCCTGTGGTATTTTGTTCTGGCAGCCCGCTGACTAGTATAGATTTTGGTACCAAGAAGTGGGGTGCTGCTATAACAAATACCTAAAAATGTGGCAGTGGCTTTGGAACTGGGTGATGGGTAGAGGCCAGAAGAGTTTTGAGGTGCATGCTAGAAAAGCCTAGATTGCCTTCAATTGACTGTAGATACAATGACATGAAAAGCCACTCTGGTGAGGTCTCAAATGGAAATGAAAAAGTTTATCAGAAACTGGAGGAAGGGCAATCCTAGTAATAAAGTGGCAAAGAACTTGGCTGCATTGTGTTCTAATGCTTTGTGGAAGGTAGAACTTGAGAGGGAATGAATTGGATATTTAGCTGAGGAGATTTCTAAACAAAGTGCTGAAGGAACAGCTTGTTTGCTCCTCACTCCTTATAGTAAAATGTGAGAGGAGAGAGATAAATTGAAGGAGTTGTTAAGCCAAAAGGAACCAGAGGTGGAGTTATGGAAAATTCTCAGCCTATCCATGTTGCAAAACATGAGAAAGCATGTTTTGAAAAAATGCTGAGGGTGTGGCTGAACAACAATTTGATAAGGAGATTAGTATGAGTATGAACCATGGATTTAATCAGCCATCTCAGCAGAAGCCAGGAATAAAGATGGGTTGATACCATCAGAAACACTGCCAGTTTGGACCAAAGGGAGCAAGATAGCACAATAGAATTATTTGGCTGAGAACAGACTTTATACTTCAAGAAAAAGGAAGAAGGACCCTAAAGGTGATATAGAGATGATCAGAGATGGCACTCTTACCACAGGCCCAGGGGGCAAGGCTGTTTCCTCCTCAGTCTTAGAGGGTGGGTCTCCCTCCTTGTTTTAACATGTATTTTATATCTCTACTTAAAAGCTCAGCTTGTTTCTGTTCAGTGTGATTTTAAAGTTATATTCTGGTGTAAGGATGAGTTTCTTTGATAATCTCAACTCTCTTACTAGAGAACAGTTTCATGCCTAATCTTTTGAACGTGGGTAGTTGCCAGAGAATGATTAAAATGAAGACCGACCAGCAAACACGGAGCATCTAGATTCCTAATATAACGGGGAACTTAGTACAATTCAGAAGTCAGGAAAACAGTTCTGGTGGGATGTCTGGAGGGGCACAAGATATTGTGCCTTGCTCTATGGTCTCCATCATTTTTATTTAGCAGCAAGGGCTTGCAATGGTCTCTTAGGCTCACCCTCACTCAAAGCCTGCAGTTTATGAATGTCTTTCAGCAGGAAGCTATGCAGAGGGCCTTCCTCCACATCAGCTGGCTTGTTGAGGAAGCCCCTTAGCTATTACTAGTCCCTGGGTCTATCTTCTGAGCATTATTGCCTAGAGTCTTGTACACTGCTGTGTTGCACAACCGGTGACTATCATCATGTTCACTTGCCTTGTAAGGTATTTATCAGAGAGCTGCTTAGGGTTCATCCTTAATTGGAAATAAATTAGTATTAGTGGATAAGATAGCAGAATGCATTTAGGTCTGTATGGGGTGTGGCTTTAGATTACCAAGAAGGATTTTCTCATGTGTAAACCTGGAACTGTCAGTGGTCACCTTCCTCAACTTTGAAAAATCACACACAAATAAGAAGAGCTAAGGTCTGGAAAGGTGGAAGGTCCTTAAACAAACTGATGTTGTTTAAGCTCTGGATCCCACTTACCAGAATACAAATTTGCTGGGTTAGAGAGAAATGAGTGTCTGTTGCATGACACTTAATAAGTTCAAAGTAATAAGATTCTAAGACCTTTTTCTTATACTTAAATATGTACATATATCGAATATATAAAATAAACATATGCATACAAGAATAACATTGTATTATTATTCAGTGATTTTTTTTTCATTTAACAATGAATCTTAGAGATCTTGCCAATTCAAAATATACAGATGTACTTCATTCTTCTTAAAGATCATATAACATTTTATACTATGTGTGATGGTTAATTTTCTCTGTCAACTTCACTGGGTCATGGGTTGCTCAGATATTTGGTCAAATATTATTTTCAGTGAATCACTAGACTGAGTAAAGCAGATTGCCCTCCCCAATGTGGATGGCCCCATCTGGTTAGTTGAAGGCCTGAATAGAACAAAATGGCAGAGTAACAGAGAATTCCTTCTGCCTGGCTGCTTTCAAGCTTGGATATTGTTTTTTTATCTGCCTTTATGAGTCTCAAGCCTGTCAGTTTCCAGACTGGAACTACACCCTCAGCTCTCCTGGTTGTCTAGCTTGCTGACTACAGATCTGAGGACTTGTCAGTCTCTTTAACCATGTGATTCAATTCCTTATAATAAATCTATATATACATTTATATGTAAAGAGATTTATATTGGCTTTTTCTCTGGAGAATTCTGACTAGTAGACTACGGATGGGCCATTACTTCTTTGACCATTCCCCAATTATAGATCATTTATATTGTTTTCAACTTGCCTATTTTAAATAATGCTAAATCCATGTGGCTGGAATGGACTTATTTCCTTAGGAGAGATTCCTAGGAGCAGAATAGCTGAGACGAATTATAAACATTTAAAATCTTACCTTTGGATCTATATTTCAAATTTTCCTTCCAAAAAGGCTTTTCTAGCTTTCATTCTAATCAACAACATATCAACAGTGGCTATTTGCCTATACACACATGCACATTGGATATTAAAAATATTTTTAATTTGATAATCTAAAGAGTAAAAGGCTGCCATGTCAATATTACTTTAAATTGCATTTACTTGCTTAATTTGAATTTACTGAGTTACCAACAATGTTGACATTTTTTTTAATGTTTTTATTGAGCATTTGTGTTTATTGTTCATTGAAATATTTTACCCATTTTTCTATCAGGTAGTGCCTTTTTCCTGCTGATTAGTAGTTGTTATTTATAGACCATTGATATTAATCTTATATTTGTTATATAGATTGCAAATATTTGCTCCTGGTCTGTCACTTGTTTTCATTATTGTTTATGACATCTTCATAGCAGGAAGGTCATGGAATAGTGGTCGTTTGCTCTGGAATCAGACAGCCTAGGTTCAAATCTTACTTCTGCAACTTACTAGCTATATAACTTTGGGAAAAATCACTAATGATGCTTTTTAAGACTTAGTCTGAGCTCTTAAAGGAGGGATCTGTTACAGTGGTACCCAGATCTTGAATTACTGTGAGCACTAAATGAGACAGTTTATGGAAAGTCCTAACCACATATCCAGTCTTTTTTGTAGATTTGGGAAGCAACTAATTTTCTACATTAAATTCTTTCCTGCTTAAAATAACTAGTGTGGTCTCCATTTTCTATGGTAGAATACTGTGCTACACCATTCAAAGATTGTAAAACTGTTCTCCTAATTTTTGAAACTTTAAATTTTTGTTTTTGATATGTATTTCTTTAGTCCATCTAGAATTAATCTTGACTATTGTCTGAGAGAGTAATCTAACTTAAAAATAATAATCCATTGTCCCAACATCATTTATTAAATAGTCTCCTTTCTCCACTACTTTTTAAATGACATATTAATCATATACTAACTTCTCTTATGAAGGGGATCTGATAAATTGAAGAAATATTACTGTATTATAATAAAAATTACAGTAGTATGTAGTGAAATGCATATGATTGTGTTTGGATGAAAGAGCCTTTCAACAAGGGGAAACACATTTTTTTGGACAAGGTTGATTTCAGTCACTCTGTGTAGTTGCCTGGTATCAAGATATAGTTGAATGACAGAAATAAGATAATGTGGGAGAAGACCACATGATGTAGTATACTTACAAACACAGCAGACTGAGCCAAAAGCAGACACTACCTAGGGAAAATGTCCACTCTTAGGTATGTCCACTCTGATTAGAGTGGCAATCTTCTTCATTCATAACTATATTATAATTAACAAGAAGACCACTGAAAAATCCAATGAACTCTAACAAAGAACACATTTCTGTGTAGTTTAGTCACTTTTACCTTGGGGAAAGTACTGAACACATTTGGGTTGGACAGTAAACAAAGAAAGAATTTACAAGTAGATGGACTTCGGTGGTATTTAGAAGTCTGGAATACTGCATATACCTACTATTTTCCTTCTGACTTGGTCAGGATTTTCAAATTTACCTGTTGCCTCATCTGTTTTCCCTACCAGCATTTCTTCAAGGAAGACGGTAGAACTCATTCTCCCCATAGCATATGGGCACTGGTCAGGAATTGGAGCAATTGAATCTTGCTTGAATTACTCTCTATCTTTCCTGGTGCTGACAAGGGGTGTCAAGTTCAATCCAAGGCCCTTAGAAGGGGTAAAAAAGACTGTCAATTACAATGTCCCTTGGTTTGTTGCTGTAGTCTTTTATAAACTTGTCTACTTTAGTACCAACACCAAAGTGTTAAAATTGCTATGACATTATAAAATATGTTAATATCTGGTAGTCAAAACTCCTTCATGGGTCTCCTTCTTAAAATTCTTCTATTTGTGCCTTCATGCATAATTTCCTTGCTAAGTAAACTTTAGAATCATCCTTTCAAATTTCATAAAGTATCATTTTAAGCTTTTGATTGACATTTATTTGCATTTACAAATTAAATTTCTGGAGAATTGCCTTCCTTACAGTTTCAAGTTTTTCCTTTCAAATTATGGTATGTCTCCATTTAGCATTTCCTTCAGTTTTTCAGTAAAGTTTTATCTTCTTTTATATGAATCTCATACATTTCCCATTAGGTCTACTGCTATATATTTTGTTGCTATTGTGAATGACAGTTTTTTTGCACTGCATTTTCTATTGAGTCATTGTTAATTTATAATGAAGTTGCTAGGTTTTGTATGTTGATTTTACATCCACACCCCTTACTGAACTTTTTTAATAGTTCTAATCATTTTTACATTGTTTTTCTTGGATTTTTAGGGAGACAATTATTATATTTCCAAATAATAATAGTTTTATCTCTTCCTTTCCAATAGTTGACCATTCTTCAATGTCTTGTTGCATTATGCAGTACCTCCAGAATAATGATAAAAGGTGGCACTAATAATCCTGTCTTCTCTTGTTCTTACCTTAAAGAGAATACTTCTAAATCTTCACCATTGACTATAATACTTGCAATATTTCTATTGGATATACCTTATCAAATTAAAAAATTTCCATCTATTAATATTGCCACCTTGCTATGAGTATTATACTGATTTGTTTTATATTTATTTTTCTTTAATAGAAAATGTGCTGAATTTTTATCAAATGTTTGTTTTGGCATCAGTCGGAATGATCACATCATGTTTCTTCTTTAACTTCTTGATAAAATGATCTTCATTAATAATTTCTAAAGAAAACCCAGGCTTACATTTCTGGAATGAACTCTACTTGGTCATAATTGATCATTTTGCATAGTGGCCTGGTTTGGGGGTTATGGATATAGGGTTCTTAAGAATCTCTGTTAGAACATAGCCTCAGGGACCTGTGGGACTACAACAAAAGTTTTAACATTTGTGTTATCAGAGTCCCAGAAGAAGAGGAGAAAGATGGCCAGGTTGAAAAAAAATACTTAAAGAAATAATGACTGAAAACATCCCAAATTTGGCAAGGGACATAAACCTACAGTTCAAGAAGGTGAGTGAACCCCAAACAGGATAAATACCAAAAAAATCCACACCAAGACATATCACAATTAAAATTCTGAAATAAAAGACATAGAGAAAATCTTGAAATCAGACAGAAAGGCATATTGCATAAAGGGAAGTAGCAATTAGAATGACTATTTCTCATCAGAAACCATGGAGGCTAGAAAGGGGTAGCATAATAATTTCCAAGAGTTGAAAGAAAATAACTGCAAACCCAGCATCCTATACCCAGTGAAAATATCCTTCAGGAATGAAGGAAAAATCCAAACATTCTCAAAGGAAGGAAAATTAAGAAAATTTCTCACCACCAAACCTACGCTAAAGAAATGGTTAAACAAGAATCCAACAGCGCACTAAAAGGATCATATACCATGATCAACTGGGGTTTATCCTAGGAATGCAAGGATTCTTCAGTATACACAAATCAATCAATGTGATAAACCATATTAACAAATCGAAGGAGAAAAACCATGTGATCATCTCAATAGATGCAGGAAAAAGCTTTCAGCAAAATTCAACACCCATTTATGATAAAACCCTCCAGAAAGTAGGCATAGAGGGAACTTACCTCAATATAATAAAGGCCATATATGACACACCCACAGCCAATATCGTTCTCAATGATGAAAAACTGAAACCATTTCCTCTAAGATCAGGAACAAGACAAGGTTGCCCACTCTCACCACTATTATTCAACATAATTTTGAAAGTTTTAGCCACAACAATCAGAGAAGAAAAAGAAATAAAAGGAATCCAAATCAGAAAAGAAGAAGTAAAACTGTTA
>NC_041214.2:30810965-30811624 GCF_002837175.3 Physeter macrocephalus
AAATGGATTAAAGACCTAAATGTAAGGCCAGACACCATCAAACTCTTAGAGGAAAACATAGGCAGAACACTCTATGACATAAATCACAACAAGATCCTTTTTGACCCACATCCTAGAGAAATAGAAATAAAAACAAAAACAAATGGGACCTAATGAAACTTAAAAGCTTTTGCACAGCAAAGGACACCATGAACAAGACAAAAAGATAACCCTCAGAACAGGGAAAAATATTTGCCAATGAAGCAACCGAAAAAGGATTAATCTCCAAAATTTACAAGCTGCTCATACAGCTCAATATCAAAAAAACAAACAGCCCAATCCAAAATTGGGCAGAAGACCTAAATAGACATTTCTCCAAAGAAGATACAGAGATTGCCAACAAACACATGAAAGGACGCTCAACATCACTAATCATTGGAGAAATGCAAATCAAAACTACAATGAGGTATCACCTCACACCGGTCAGAATGGCCATCATCAAAAATTCTAGAAACAATAAATGCTGGAGAGAGTGTGGAGAAAAGGGAACCCTCTTGCACTGTTGGTGAGAATGTAAGTTGACAGAGCCCCTATGGAGAACAGTATGGAGGTTCCTTAAAAAACTACAAATAGAACTACCATACAACCCAGCAATCCCACTACTGGTCATATACCCTGAG
>NC_041214.2:30811699-30831003 GCF_002837175.3 Physeter macrocephalus
ATGGAATATTACTCAGCCATAAAAAGAAACGAAATTGAGTTATTTGTAGTGAGGCGGATGGACCTAGAGTCTGTCATACAGAGTGATGTAAGTCAGAAAGAGAAAAACAAATACCGTATGCTAACACATATATATGGAATCAAAAAAAATGGTTCTGAAGAACCTAGGGGCAAGACAGGAATAAAGACACTGACGTAGAGAATGGACTTGAGGACACAGGGAGGGGGAAGGGTAAGCTGGGACAAAGTGAGAGAGTGGCGTGGACTTATATACACTACCAAATGTAAAATAGATAGCTAGTGGGAAGCAGCTGCACAGCACAGAGAGATCAGCTTGGTGCTTTGTGACCACCTAGAGGGGTGGCATAGGGAGGGAGAGAGGGAGGGAGACACAAGAGGGAGGAGATATGGGGATGTATTATATGTATAGTACCGTATGCTAACACATATATATGGAATCAAAAAAAATGGTTCTGAAGAACCTAGGGGCAAGACAGGAATAAAGACACTATATAAAACAGAAACTAACACACCATTGTAAAGCAATTATACTCCAATAAAGAGGTTTGAAAAAAAAAGAAATGGTTAAAGAAAGTTCTCTGAACAGAAAGGAAATGAGAAAGAAAGAAACTTGGCACATCAGAAATGAAGAAAGGGTACAAGTAAAAATATGGAAAAATACAATAGGCTTGCCTCCTGCTCTTGAGTTTTCTAAATCATGTTTGAGGATTGAAGCAAAAATTGTAATACTGACTGATGCAGTTCTAAATGTATATGAAGGAAATAATTAAGACAACTATTTTATAAACAGGGAAGGGTAATGGGATATAAAATGAGGTTACATTATTATATTTTACTTGAACTGGTGAAATGACAGCACCAGTACACTGTAATAAGATATATATATATATACAGCCATACCTCATTTTATTTTGCTTCACTTTATTGTGCTTTGCAGATATTGTGTTTTTTTACAAATTGAAGGTTTGTGGCTATCCTGCATTGAACAAGTCTGTTAGTGCCATTCTTCCAACAGTACTTGCTCACCTCATCTCTGTATCCCATTTTGGTAATTCTCACAGAATTTCAATTTTTTTCATTATTATTATATTTGTTATAGTGATCTGTGAGTGGTGGTCTTTGATGTTACTACTATGACTAGCTGAAGACTCAGATGATGGTTAGAATTTTTTGGCAATAAAGTTTTTTAAAATTAAAATATATACATAATTTTTTAGACATAATGCCATCTCACACATAACAGATTACAGTATAGTGTAAACATAACTTTTCTATGCACTGGGAAGCCAAAAAATTTGTGTGACTTTATTGTGATATTTGCTTTATTTTGGTGATCTGGAACTGAACTCAAATTATCTCTGAGGTGTGCCTGTGTGTGTGTGTGTGTGTGTGTGTGTGTGTGTGTGTAAAGATATATAATCTAATACCTAGAAATGCTACCAAAATAAGCTATACAAAGTGTTATACTCAAGAATACTATCAATAAATCAAAGTAGAATTTTTTTAAATATTCAACTACCCCATGGAATGCAGGAAAAAGAAAACAGAAAAACAAAAACAAAGAGAACAAACACAAAACAAAAAAGTAAAACAGCAGAATTAAACCCTAACTTAATAATTACATTAAATGTTAGTGGCTTAAATACTGTGACTAAAAGACAGAGATTCTCAGAGTGGATTAGAAAACATGATCCAGCAATACACTATCTATAAGAAATTAACTTCAAATATTATGATATAGGCAAGTCAAGAGTAAAA
This sequence comes from Physeter macrocephalus, assembly GCF_002837175.3. Taxonomy (NCBI): domain Eukaryota; kingdom Metazoa; phylum Chordata; class Mammalia; order Artiodactyla; family Physeteridae; genus Physeter; species Physeter macrocephalus. The sequence continues at coordinate 30,813,478 of NC_041214.2, forward strand.
GGATATAAAAAGATATATCATAAAAATATAAATCAAAGGAAAGCAAGAGTGGATAAATTAATATCGGCAATCAGAGAAAATAGACTTCAGAGCAAATAAAATTACCAGAGACAGAGAAAGACATAATATAATGATAAAAGAGTCATCCTCCAAGAAGACACAGCAATCCTAAATCCATATGCACTAAACAACAGAACCAACATATACAAAGCAAAACTTGACAGAAATGAAAGGAGAGTGAAGTAAGTCAGAAAGAGAAAAACAAATATCATATTAACGTGTGTATGTGGAATCTAGAAAAATGGTATAGATGATCTTATTTGCAAAGCAGAAATAGAGAAACAAACGTAGCGAACAAATGTATGGATACCAAGGGGGAAGGGGGTGTGGGAGGAATTGGGAGATTGAGATTGACATATATACACTATTGATACTATGTATAAAATAGATAACTAATGAGAACACACTGTATAGCACAGGGAACTATACTTAGTGCACTGTGGTGACCTAAATGGGAAGGAGATCCAAAAAAGAGGAGATATATGTATGTGTATAACTGATTCATTTTGCTGTACAGTAGAAACTAACACAACATTGTAAAGCACCTATACTCCAATATAAAATTAATTTTAAAAAAGGAGAAATAGATAAATCAACAGTTGTAGTTGGAGACTTCAAAAACCCTCTCTAAGAAACTGATAAAACATCTCCACAGAAGATGAGCAAGGGTATAAAACTCAGCAATGTCATCAACCAACAGGCCTTAATTGACATTTATAGACCACTCCACCCAACAAAAGTATAATATACATTCTTTTCAAGTGCCTACGGAACATAAACCAAGATATACCATATCCTGGGCCATAATACAAATCTCAACAGATTTTTAAAAATTGGAACCATATAGAGGGTGTTCTCTGCCACATGGAATCAGACTTGAAATCAAAAGCAGAAAGATCATAGTAAAATCTCCAAATACTTGGAAACAAAATAACACACTTCTAAATAAACCATGGATCAAAGAGCATATCTCAAGAGAAATACTGTACAAAAATTTACAGAACTGAATGAAAATGAAATACATCAATAGTTGTGGGATACAGCTAGAGCAGTGCTGAGAGGAAAACTCATAGCACTAAATTCGTACATTAGAAAATCGAACAAGTCTCAAAAATCAATAATCTAAGCTCCCACCAAAAGAAATGAAGAAAAAAAGAACAGATAAATCCAAAATGCACAGAAAGAAAGAAATAAAAATTATAAGAGCAAAAATCAATGAAACTGAAAACAGAAAAGCAACAAAAAATTAATGAAATAAAAACCCAGTTCTCCGTGAAGATCAATAAAATTCATAAACCTTAGCAAGATTGCCAAAGAGGGAAAAAAAGAAAGATGACACAAATTGCCAAAGGGGTGGGGGGGGGAAGATGACACAAATTGCTAATATCTGCAATGAAATGTGGACTATCACTACTGACTCTGCAGACATCAAAGGGTAACTGGGTAACATTATGAACAACACTACACCCGTAAATTTGACAACTTAGATGAAATGGACCAATTCCTCAAAAAGTACAAACTACCCAACTCACGCAATAGAAACTAGATAATTCATATATCATACAACTTACCCATTTAAAGTGTACAATTCAATGGCTTTTAGTACATTCATAGAGTTGTACATTCATTGCCACAATCAATTTTAGTATATTTTTATTACCTCAAAATGAAACCCTACTCACTTTAGCTATCACCCTGCATTCTCCCAACTGCACCTAGCCCTAGGAAACTACTGATCTACTTTCTGTATCTATAGATTTGCCTATTCTGGACCATCCATATAAATGGATCATACAATATGTGGTCTTTTTTGCCTGGCTTCTTTCACTTAGCACAATGTTTTCAAAGTTCATTTGTACATTTTTTTTTAACATCTTTATTGGAGTATAACTCTTTTACAATAGTGTGTTAGTTTCTCCTTTACAACAAAGTGAATCAGTTATACATATACATATGTTCCCATATCTCTTCCCTCTTGCGTCTCCCTCCCTCCCACCCTCCCTATCCCACCCCTCTCGGTGGTCACAAAGCACAGAGGTGATCTCCCTGTGCTATGTGGCAGCTTCCCACTAGCTATCTAATTTACATTTGGTAGTGTATATATGTCCCTGCCACTCTCTCACTTCGTCACAGCTTACCCTTCCCCCTCCCCATTTTCATTGCTGAATAATACCTTTAATGCACAAGTTTTAATGCATATGTTTTCATTTCTTTTGGGTATATACTTGGGAGTACAATTGCCAGATCATATGGTAACTCTGTGTTTAACTATTTGAGGAATTGCAAGACTGTTTTCCAAAGCAGCTTCCTCATTTTACATTCCCACTAGCAGTGTATGAAAGTGCCAAATTTTCTAATACTTATTATTATCTGTCTTTTAAAATTATAGCCATCCTAGTGAGTGTGAAGTAGAATTAACCATTCCCTGATAACTAATGATGTTGAGCATTTTTCATGTACTTTTTAGCCATTTGTATATCTTGTTTGGGGAACTGTCTATTCAGTTACTTTGCCTACTTTTAATTGGGTTATTCACATATTTATTGTTGACCTGTAATAATTCTTTACATATTCTGGCTACTAGATTTGCATCAGATACATGATTTGCAAATGCAATATTTTCTCACATTTTGTGTGTTATTTTTTTAATTTACCTGCTAGTGTCCTTTGAAGGACAAGTTTTTAACCTTAATTAAGTTCAGTGGGTGTCATGTCTAAGAAAGCATTGCCTAATCCAAGGTCACAAATATTTACACCTATGCATTTTCCTAACAGTTTTATAGTTTAATCTCTTATATTTAGGTCTTTCATCTATTTTTAGTTAATTTTTATACATGGTGTGAGGTAGTGGTCCAACTTCATTCTTTTGCATGTGGATATCCAGTTGTCCCAATATTTGTTGGGAGATTATTCTTTCCCGATGGAATTATCTCAGAACTCTTGTTGAAAATCAAATGACTATAGATTCATGGATTTTTCTTTTCTGGGCATTCAATTCTGTTCCATTTAGCTGTGTTTCTATTCTTATGCCAGTACCACATTATCTTGATTACTGTAGCTCTGTAGTAACTCATGAAACCAGGAAGTATGAGTCCTCCAACTTTGTTCTTTTTCAATATTTTTGGGTAGTCTGGTTCCCTTGAATTTCCATACGAATTTTAGGATCAGCTTATGTTTTGCAAAGAGGTTAGCTGGGATTGTGTTGAATCTGTACATCAATTTAGAGAGTATTAATGCCTTGACAATATTAAGTCTTCTGATCCATAATCATGGGATATCTTTCAATTTATTTAGGTCTTCTTTAATTTCTTCTAACAATAGAAGAGTATAAGCTTTGCATTTCTTTTGTTAAATTTTATTTCTTTTGTTTTATTTTATTCTTTTATATGCTATTGTAAATGGAATTGTTTTCTTAATTTTATTTTTTTATTGCTCATTGCCATTGTACAGAAAAACAGTTGATTTATGGGTATTGATCTTGTATTCTGCAACCTTACTGAGCTCATTTATTAATTATAGTACTTTTTAAAGGATACTTTAGGGTTTTCTATATGATATGACAAGATTATGTCATCTGCAAATAGAGATAGTTTTGCTTCCTCCTTTCCAATCTGGATGCCTTTTATTTCTTCTTCTTGAACTGACTAAATCTCCAGTATAATATTAAATAGAGGCTGTAAGAGTGGACATCCTTGTCTTGTTCCTGATCTTAGGAGGAAGATATTTAACATTTCACCATTAAGGATGATGTTAGCTCTGGGGTTTTCATAGACACCATTTATCTTGTTGTGGAAATATCATTCTATTCCTACTTTGTTGAGTCTTCTTTGTTTTTTGGTTTTTTTAAATCATTAAGGGGTATTGAATTTTTGTCAAATGTTTATTCTGCATCTACTATGATGATCATGTGCTTTTTGCTTTTTATTCTATAGTGTATTATATTAATTGATTTTTAGGTGTTAAATCAACTTTGCATACCTGAGATAAATCCTACTTGGTCATGGTGTACAATCCTTTTTATGTATTACTGAATTCAGTTTGCTAACATTTTGTTGAGGGTGTTTGCATCCATATTCAAAAAATATATTGATGCCTAGCTTTATTTTCTTACAATATCTTTGCCTATTTTTTTGTATCACAGTTGTACTCGACTCATAAAATGAATTAGAATGTGTCCCCACATTTTCTATTCTTCGGGAAAGTTAGGAAATATTTTATATAAATTCTTCCTTAAATATTTGGTGTAATTCCTTTGTGAAGAAAGCTGGTCCTGGGCTTTTCTTTGTGGAAAGTTTTTGACGACTAATTCAATTTCTTTATTTGTTATAGGCTTATTGATATTTTCTATTTCTTTTTTATAAATAGAGCTTTATTGGGGTATAACTGCTTCACAATACTGTGTTAGTTCCTGTTGTACACAAAAGTGAATCAGCCATATGCATACATATGTCCCCATATCCCCTCCCTCTTGATCCTCCCTCCCATCCTCTCTATCCCACCCCTCTAGGTCGTCACAAAGCACTGAGCTGATCTCCCTGTGCTATGCTGCTGCTTCCCACTAGTTAACTATTTTACGTTCGGTAGTGTATATATGTCGATGTTACTCTCACTTCTCCCAGTTCCCTCTCCCACCCCATGTCCTCATGTCCATTCTCTATGTCTACATCTTTATTCCTGCCCTGCAACTATGTTCATCAGTACCTTTTTTTTTTTAGATTCCATATTTATGTGTTAGAATACAGTAGTTGTTTTTCTCTTTCTGAATTACTTCACTCTGTATGACAGACTCTAGGTCCAACCACCTCAATCAGTACCTTTTTTTTTTTAGATTCCATATTTATGTGTTAGAATACAGTAGTTGTTTTTCTCTTTCTGAATTACTTCACTCTGTATGACAGACTCTAGGTCCAACCACCTCACTACAAATAACTCAATTTCATTTCTTTTTATGGCTGAGTAATATTCCATTGTGTATATGTGCCACATCTTTATCCATTCATCTGTTGATGGACATTTAGGTTAGTTCCATGTCCTGGCTATTGTAAACTGTGCTACAGTGGACATTGTGGTACATGTCTCTTTTTGATTTATGGTTTTCAATTTCAGTAGTCTGTGTCTTTCTAGGAATTTTTCCATTTCATCTAAGTTATCTAATTTGTGTCATATAGTTATTCATAGTATTCTCTTATAATTCTTTTTGTATCTGTATGGTCAGTAGTATTAGCCCCTCTTTTATTCTTGATTTTACTGATTTGAGACATCACTCTTATTTTTCTTGGTTAGTTTAGCTCAAAGTTTGTCAATTTTGTTGATTTCTTCAGAGTAACAACTTTTGGTTTCACTGATGTTCTCTAGTGTTATTCTATTCTCTATTTTATTAATGTTTGCTCTAATCCTTATTATGTCCTTTCTTCTGCCTGTTTTGGGTTTACTTTGCTCTTATTTTTCCTCTGTCTTAAGATGGAAGTTTAAGTTATTGATTTGAGATCTTCTTTTTAAGCATATAATTTTAATTGTGATTTCAGTTTTTAATTCATTGATTCTTTAGAAATTATTTCTTAACTCCCAAGTAGTGAAAATGGACATGAATTTTCCAAATATACTTTTGTTACAATTTTAAGTTTAATTCCACTGTCATGAGAAAACAGATTCTGTATGATTTCAATCCTTTGAAATTTGTTGAGGTTTTCTTTATAGCTGAATATACAGTCAATTTTTATAATTGTTCCATGGTGATTTAAAAGAATACCTATTCCACAGCTGGTGGGTAGAATGCCCATACATGTTCATATTTTCTATAACTCTACTGACTTTCTGGTCTGTTTTTTAATATCAGTCATTTAAAGATATACCATAATCACCCATTGTGATCCATGAACTTATCTAATCCTCCTTAATAGCTCTGTAAATTTTCACATATTTTCATTCCATAAATTGAGCACATATAAATTTATAATTGTTATATATTTATTTAGTTAAACATTTTGTTACTATAAAATGAACCTGTTTACCTCCTGTAATAATTTCATTCTTAAAGTTTATTTTGTTTGATATTAATATGATTACTTCAGCTTCCTTTTGATTAATGTTTTATCTTCAACAGTTTTTATCCACGTTTTACATGTGACTTTTATAAATACAGTACAGATGAGTTTTACTTTTTATTCAGCCTGAAGTCTTTTCACTAAAGCATTTAGTCAATTTGATTTTAATATAATTACTGATATGTTTGGGTTGAATTTACCATACCTGCTCTATTTCATTTTTCTCTCCCTTTCTGCCTTAAAAAATGGTTTCTTAGTGTTTTTTATGATTTAATTTCCCACCATTGTCTTGGAAACTATGTATTACTACACTATTATAACAATAACACTAGAAATTATCACATGCATCCTTAAGTAATATTAATTGGTATTATACTCTTTACCCAGGCAATACAAAGTCATTAGAACTCTTTAGCTACATTTGCATACCCTCCCTGAATTTTATACCATTAAAATGTCATGCATTTTAATGTTCTGTAGAACATTTTAAACCTAGTAACACATTGTAACTGCTTTATACATCAGTGTTTGTTTCTATTCACCTACATCATTTTCACTGTGTTTCATTCTTCTTTTACCTCCATGCTTCTATCTAGGATCATTTTCTTTCTGCTTGAACAGCATCTTTACTTCTGGGTCACTTGGAGACAAATTCTCCAGTTTTCTTTATTTGAAAAAGTCTTTATTCTTCTTTCATTCTGGAAAGATATTTTTGCTAGATACAGATTTATAGGTTGGCATTTATTTTCTTTCACACTTTGATATCATTGCACTGTTTTCTGGTTGCAGTTGTTTCTATTAAGTGGCTAGGTGTCAGTCTAATTTATATTCCTTTGAAATAATCTGTCAGTTTTTTTCCTCTGATAGCTTGTGTATTCTTAGTTGTTTTTTGTTTTGAGCAGTTTTACTATATGCCTAGGTATGGATTTCTCTATCTGGCTCAGGGCTAGCAGAACATCTTAAATCTGTGGCTCAATGTCATTCACCAATTCTTGGTCAGCTCTCCTCCATCACCTCCTTCTGTCTTATTCTCTCCTTCTCTGACTCCAGTTATACATATGTTAGAATCTCTCCCTGTATTTTCTGTGTCTCACAATCTTCTGTACTTCCTATATTTTGTCCCTTCATTAGTGCTGCTTTCTTCTGACCTACCTTCCAGTCCATTGATTCTCTCTTTGATATATGTAGTCTGACATTCAACTTGTCCAGTGAGCTCTCTAATTTGATGATTAAGTTTTTCAGTTCTATAAATTTCATATGGCATGGTTTTCAGTTCTTTGTGGAAAAAAAAATCTCAATCTTGCTTTTCACCTCTTAGAGCCTACGAAACAGCTACCTTAAGGTCTCTGTCTGGTCATTCTAATTATGAACCAGGCACCGTACCACATGTCCTACAAACATTATCTCACAACAACAGTAACGGATTATTTTTTACAGAAGAAGAAACTGAGGCCCCCACCCACAGTTTCTAGTAAAGCCAAGAACCAAACTCAAGGCTTCCCAGGTGTAAAACACATGGTCTTAACCTTCTCATTACAGAGCCTGGTAGTCCCAAATATCCAATTAAAACAGAGTTCAGAATTAATTTCTCTCCCTACCAGAGTAAGGTTTCTCTGTCCTTGTGATTAGTTTTCCACCAAACCCCATCATAACATTATTCCTGAATGTTTTCTTTTTTATATACCTTCCCACATTTATTCATTTACTTATTTATCTCTCAATAAGTATTTTTTTAGCATTTATCACACTGTTCTAGACCCTAAAGTTACCTGCTAAACTTAAATGGTTTTCATCTCATGGAACTTCCATTTTAGTGGGAGATAACAGAACAGTGAACATGTAAGCAAATATATAAGAAGATATCAGGTAGCGATGAAGTCAATGAGGATATAAAATCCTCTAATATAGTAGACTGGGACAGTGAAGGATGACTTTAGCTCATTGGTTGGGATAGACCTTCAGGGGAGGTGACACTAGAGCTGAAACCTGAATGAAAATAGTATTCTAGGCAGAAGGAAGAATAAGTGCAAGGGCCCCAAAACTGAAAGATGCTTAGTGTATTTAATGGAGAGAAGAAAATTGGGTTTTGGCTGGAGCCTCATGCGTGAAGAGAATGGTAGAGCATGAGGTAGAAAAGTTGGCAGGAATGGAAATCTGGGCACTATTGCAGTATTTGAGATAGAAAGTGATGGCAGTAACTTTCACTTCAAGCTCTAAGGGAGTAACTGTGACCAGATTTCCCCTTCTACCATAATCCACTAGAAAAGTGGACAACATACATGAAACAATGATTTTCAGACATTGGGGAACAAGCAGCACAGAACCGTGATCCCTGTAAGAAAGAAGACAAATAAGGTGACTATGATCACCATAGCTCTTTGCCTCAGAACACATTCCAGACCACAAGGCAGAAAAAGGAATCCCAAGCTGAGCATGTGGTCTCACTGAGTTAAGGAGATAAATAGGCCTTCAGGGAGGTCGAGGTGGCTGGAAGTTACAGGGAAGTTTCAGAAAGGAGAAAGCTATTCAGCAAAAGAATTCTGGAAATTTCCATAGGGACTCTGTCTGAAAAACTGCATTTTAAAAAAACCCCCTCCTTCCCCCAGTTGATACTTGTGCACATTAAAGTTTGAGAATCACTGCTCCGGAGACTTAAGAAACCAGACATTGAAGAAATGGATGTAATATCCTCAAGGGAATAGTCTGCATTTCTTATTACCACCTGAGTTGGTGATGAATTTCACTACTGCAAATATATACTGACCTCTCTGTTTTAAATAGAAGTGATAAAAGGGATCAGGAGAGTCTCTTGACTTGTGAGAGTGAAGATTTCACAGGGTGGGAGAAACAATCTGTCAAAGAAGCTCTTCTTGACTCTCTCTGTTTCCATTCCGGAAGCCATAACACCGATTAGGGCTTTCATCTCCTCAACCTGAAGCACGTGTTCATAGGGACAGATATTTGCCTTTCCCAAGTGTGGGTACATGTTTGTTTGCTTATTGGCTGGGTGAGTGATTGAATAAATGAATTAATTAAACTAGTGAGACCAGGATCTCAGAATAAGTCATTTGCCTTCCACTCTGCTGAGGCTGGGTGAGCAAGTCAGCCATATCAACTCCTGGTCTTGGGAAACTCCTTAAGGGTCCCTGATGGTCCATCCATCATTCACTCTTTCCATCTAGCCCTGGTCAAGGTAGACAATGACCCTCCATTCTCCATGACCTGACTAATGCCAAACCCTGACCATAGCTGAGAAAATTTTCTTTGACTGTCACTACTCCAAGGACCCAGCATCCGGTCAAGGTTTGGGATCAAGTTTGGTTTTGAAAAGAGCAAGGAGAATGACATAATTTAAAAATCAAAGAAATTCATTTTAGTAGTAAAAGGTTAACAGCCTTTAGGAGGAACGATTTTTAATCACCCTCGTCTAGGCTCTATCACTGGAATCACCAGCCACCGAGTGAAATATGGCCCAACTGCAGCCACCAAACAGCTCCTAAAGACTGTTGTATTTAATCATGTCTGTGCACCACTTATGGATTTTCATTATGATTCCCGATGCTGTTGCGCTGGGTAAAATATTAATATCCATAGTAATGATGCATGAAGCTTGGAGTGTAATTTCTTCACTCTTCTTGTCTGATATTAAATTGTTACCACTTTATCATTTATGTAGAACTGCACGTTTCAATTAATCTTTCCATATCAGCAGCCCTGATTAATATAGATCATGATTCATAAGCTTATCGTCACTATAGTTTTAACAAATCATTTATAAAGATCTTAAATTTCAGGGTCTGGGAGGTGCAGCTGCTGTGTCCAATGTGCCTCTTTATTCTCTGTTCCAACAGTGCTGCTATACACCGGCTGTCACCTCCTGTTGAATAATTAATTTCAGGAAACCAAATTTGCCCAAGTCAAAAAAATAAAACCAGAATGAGGGGACTGGCGATTGGCAGGGCAACGGGCAATGTTTGTTCACCTTTCCATGCCCAGCCCGGATGCCGCCTGCTTCTCAACAGCCGGAACTGCTGCTCTGGGGGATGAACCACAGGTGTGGGAGTGGGGGGGCTTCTACCGGCTGCAGTGGACAATCCCAGCCAGCACAGCCATCCCAGGACAGTTGTTGAGGTTTGATGGAGCATTGGATAACTTCCCAGGCAGCTGATGCTTACATGAATCTACAGACCTCATCACACCTGGCATGGTGCCTGGAATCTTATGCCCATCCTGCAATACACAGTCTAAGCTGTGTGCTCAGGGTAGGTTGAGGGTGAGCTGGGGAATGAGTGAGAGATTTTTGACCATTTTTATAAACACCAAAACCACTCAGGGTTTGGCCTATTTTATCAGAAAAGGCTACTGGGCCTCCAAGAGAGTTCTTTGGCCCACAGACATAGGGCCCATCCCTGGGGGCGTGAGGAGCCATTGCTGGGACCCCCCCCACTGCCCTGCCCCTCAACCAACTTGAGGCCGGAGCAGGTCCATGAGAAGAGCGCCCTTTCTTGAACAGGAAAAAGGAGAGCAGAGATAAAGCAGAGTTTATCGACTTTCTTGGGTCTGCATTCAAAGCTTAATTCCTATGGCTCGGACTTCTCAAGGGCTACATGTACTTAGAGAAACACCTGGAATTAAAAACAAACAAACAAAACAGTATTCTGATAACTGGTAACTGCTCTGGTAACTAAAATGGTAAGATCTTGTTGATTTAAAAAATTTGAATATTTTGTCTCAACCTCAATCAAGCCAGGTGATTTTTAACAACTTGTTCTAAGTAAATTTGTGCCTTTTTTTTTTTTTTTTTTTTTTGCCTGTACGCGGGCCTCTCACTGTTGTGGCCTCTCCCGTTGCAGAGCACAGGCTCTGGACGCGCAGGCTCAGCGGCCGTGGCTCACGGGAGCACAGGCTCCGGACGCGCAGGCCCAGCGGCCATGGCTCACGGGCCCAGCCGCTCCGCGGCATGTGGGATCCTCCCAGACCGGGGTATGAACCCGCGTCCCCTGCATCGGCAGGCGGATGCGCAACCACTGAACCACCAGGGAAGCCCTGTGCCCTTTTTTTTGATCAAATTTGTACATCTTCTCTGTGAAAGACACTGCCCTAGCCCTAAGGCTGGGGCCTGCATCTTCACTTGAGTTTCCCCTGAAGCAGACTCCCAGACAAGAAGCAAGAGTATATTTCAGAGCTGATGTGTGGAAACATCATCACAGGAGAGAGGAGGTGAGACACAGCCAGGAAGGCAGCCAGTAGAGACTGCATTATCCAGTAAGGTACCACTGTGAGGGCCCCGAGATAGCTCAATGGTGCAACGAGGAAGCTGAGTCATGACCAAGCCCCCATCTGTTAATGGAGGGGCTGATTTCTAGGTTATTAACTTTCCCACACGCCCTCCTGACTTACCCTGTCTGTGAGCAGAGTGATTCCCAAAGCCAGAAGTAGAAGCTCTCAGATGGCGTCTGCCTAGCAAGCAGGCTTGATATGTTGAGCTGAGGGCCGAGAGGAGACAGCCAGAGCCAACAGCGCGTCCTACAGCCACCCTCTAGTCCCAAGCATTTGTTCACTCATTAATTCAAAGAGTAGCCAACACTCTCCAGACAGGAGATAACACTTACTGAAAAAGTCCACTCGTGCTGTGAAGCTTTCAAAAAAAAAAAAAGTTACATAAACATATCTTACACATTTTATTTTAGCTAAAGCACACAAATGTACATTTGGTCACTATTATTTTGAGGTTGAGCTAAGAGCTTCTCTTTTAATATACATGTGCTAACGGGGTCCTGCCCTTCTTTTCCTGTAAAAACCACACGCGTGGAACGCATCCTCCCCCCGCAGTTTCCAGATTCAGGTTCTGTAAAGTACAGCAAGAACTTAAAGGTCATTTTTGAAACAATCTAACTGCAGAACCTCTCTAGATGTTTATGATTTCCCCCCAGTCTTTTAGAGTGGTGTTTCCCACATCTAATTCAACAGCTATTTTTTAGTGACTCACGTTTTATTGAGTCCAAAGCATTCAATTTAATGTTCAAAGAAGCGACAATTCTTCTTTTCACACTTATCATCAGTTTATGTAACATTTAATTCAATTTCATGGTTACAACATTAAGCACAACTGTCACACACAGATTTATCAACAAAGACAATTAACACTTGAAAAGGTACAGCCTGACTAGTGGAGGCCCAGACACGAGGGCCTCCTGTCGGTGATCGCTATTATTGCACACCAGGCAAGTCTGCAGGATTAACTCGTTTGATCCTCCTCGCAACCCAGAGTGAGGGACTGTTGTTATATCCACTTTCCAGAAGGTTCCGAGCCCTGCTTGCTCAGGGCTCCATGGCCAGTGAGTGGCAGAGCTTGGTCTCTAACCCAGGGAGTCACATGGTGACATCAGCCACAATGTCATACTGCCCTGTCTAGAGAGTGGCCTGTAGCAGGGTAACCATGCTTTATCTTCCACACACTGACACTTTTGAAAGTGTCACAGAGAGGGTACACTAGTTTTTTGAAATTTATTTTATTGAAGAACAGTTGATTTACAATGTGTTAATTTCTACTGTACAGCAAAGTGATTCCATTATACATATATATGCTTTCCATTTTTTATTCTTTTCCATTATGGTTTATTACAGGATATTAAATATAGTTCCCTGTACTATATAGTAGGACCCTGTTATTTATCGATTCTATATATAATAGTTTGCATCTGTTAATCTCCAATTCCCAGTCCATCCGTACCCCATCCCCACTCCCCCTTGGCAGCCACATGTCTGTTCTCCATGTCTCTGAGCCTGTTTCTGTTTCATAGACTAAGTTCATTTGCATCATATTTTAGATTCCACATGTAAGTGATATCATATATTTGTCTTTCTCTTTCTGACTTACTTTACTTAGTATGATAATTTCTAGGTGCATCCATGTTGCTGCAAATGGCATCATTTCATTCTTTTTTATGGCTGAGTAATATTCCATTGTATATGTGTACTGCATCTTCTTTATCCATTCATCTGTCGATGGACATTTAGGTTGTTTCCATGCCTTGGCTATTGTGAATAGTACTGAAATGAACATAGGGGTGCACGTATCTTTTCACATTATAGTTTTCTTCGGATATATGCCCAAGAGTGGGATTGCGGGATCATATGGCAACTCTATTTTTAGTCTTTTGAGGAACCTCCATGCTGTTCTCCATAGTGGCTGCACCAATTTACATTTCCACCAACAGTGTAGGAGGGTTCCCTTTTCTCCTCACCCTCTCTAGCTTTTGTTATTTATAGACTATTTAATGAAGGCCATTCTGGAGAGGGTCCACTATTGATAATGACACCCAAGCCAGAGGTAAAAACGGCACAGTCCTGAGTCAGGACATCTGACTGTTAACCAAGTGCATGGCGGGAAAAGAGGTAACTTAAGTGGGGACCAGTTAAGGGAGCTTTGGTGGGTGGAGTTTGGGGGAGCACAAAGGAGAGGGCCTTGTGAGCCTTACAAATCAAGTGGAAGTAAAGCTTGCAGCACCTTAGTTATATTATAAGGTACCTCAAGTGTCTGTAATATAAGGGTGTCAAGAAACGCGTGAACTAAAAACTGTTATGAGTGTTTAGAGGAGGGAGAGCATCTTTTCAACTCAGGAATCAAGGAAGCTTTTATAAAGCACATGGCATTTCAGCTGGCCATGAATATGGGTAGGATTTGGAGTCATAAAGGAAAAGAGAGAACAGTCCACGTGGTGGGAAAACAAGCAAAGGCAAAGAGGTAAGAAGCCATGGGTGTTAATGAACGTTAAAGGATGTTAAATGATGTTATTTGCCTCCCAGGTGGGGGTGACTGAATACTGGGCAGGGAGACAGAAGTAGGTTACAAGCTGAAGTTTAGATTTATTTGGTAGCGAGTGGTGAACCAGGGTAGGTTTCTGAACTCGAGGATGACACAGGGGCAGTGGACCCTGGCCTGGCCACTAAGAGTGTGCAGAATCTGGAGCCAAGCTGCCTGGGTTTCAGTTCCTCCCTTTACCCTGTGACCTGAGACCAGCCACATCCCAGGGTCTCAGATGTCCCAGGGTCTCAGATGTCACCTTTGTAATGGGGATAATAATGGCACCTACCTCTTAAGGTTGTGCAGATTAAATTAGTTTATACATCTGTAAAGAACTTAGAATGGTGCCCAGAGGAATGGCTCTGTAAGTATCAGCTATGATTGCTACAGTGAAGTTGAGCTTTAGGCAGGTTAAGCTGGGGGCAGATAGGAGGGTGGCTGGCAAAGGGAAGAGGAGAACAGGATGATAAGTTGAACTGGTGGGGAGACGGCGAAACAGAGAACGTGTGTGGCTCACATCCATTGGGGGATCTGGAACCTTCTCCTTCCCCACAACCACCCTTTCTGCCCACTCAGCCTCCGGGCTCCCTGTGTGGCTCCCAGGCAGCCCTTGGCAGGGGGGCCATCAGAGACCCTCCCACGTGATGCTTCTTCCCCTTACAGGGCACTCGGGCCCCGCTGCCCATTTATGCGCTCACCACGCCCATGAAAACGGAGCTCGTGCTACCACAGTAGCTCTTTAGTTACAGGCCTTCGTTCTTGGTATATAAATTCATTTGTATCATTTTTTTTTTAGATTCCACATACAAGCAATATCATAGAAAACAAAACTTATGGTTACCAAAGGGGAAAGAGGGGGTATAAATCAGGAGTTTGGGATTAACATATACACAATACTATATATTAAATAGATTACCAACCAGGACCTACTGCATAGCACAGGGGATTATACTCAACATTTTGTAATAAACTATAAGGGAAAAGAATCAGAAAAAGAATAGTTGTATGTATAACTGAATCACTTTGCTGTACAACTGAAACGAACACAACATTGTAAATCAACTATTCTTCAATAAAAATTAATTAACTAATTAATTTTTTTAAAAAGAGCCTTCCTTCCCAGAGCCTCCCATCGGAATTACACACCACAGAGTTTCATCTCGCGGCGCATTTTATGATTCACAACACATTTTTCTACTGAATGTCGACTTTTCCCTGTTTACATTTATGGCTTCAGGGCTTAGCCCAGTGCTTGGAAGAGAGTGGCTGGTCTGGGAATGTTTGTGAATGAACAAAAAAATGAACTAAGGAATATGTGCTCTCTCTCTTCCTCCACACTTCTCTCTTCGTTCAACAAAATGATCTAATCAGAAGGCAGAAAAGTCTGATCCACAGCAATTACTCAGTAAGTGGTGGCTCAAGCGTTATTGCTCCGTCCACTATACCTCTACTAACAGTCAGCCTTGCTGAGGACCTGGTGTGGATGCAGAGGGAAGGGAGCTACCTGGGAGGAGGGCCTGGGTCCTCTTCCCAGGGGAGTCCCCTGCTCAATCCAGGGGATCCAACCAATTTGTACATCTAATCGAATTAATTGAGCTTTTAAATCCATCTGATTTGGGCTCAGTGGAGGTTAACAAATTTGTTGATTGATGGTCCCATCCTACACCATCTCTGCTCTGAACCTTTTATTTCTCAATTAGATATCCATGCCTATAGCTCTGGCCTCAGAGTGTGGAAAGCGACCAGATGGGCCCCAGGATCGGGCCCCCCACTCTTCTGCTCCTGAGGATCAATTACCCGGACGTGCTGCTTTGTGAGCACATCACAGTCTTCACCAGGTCAATGAGGTTGTAGAGACAGCCTTAGATGCGACCCATCATCTCGCAGCAGAATAGCCATCATCTTGGGAATAACGGAACTGCTTGAAGAATTGCTCTGTTCATTTATACAATGGGGGAAATGATATCTCTTTCTAACTTGCAAGCATGGCAAACAAGCTAGTTAGATATTTGGGAGCTTTTCTGGGTTCTCTCCAAACTAAATCATTATGAAAGTAACCTCAGATGTTGACATTATTATTCAAATCAACTGCCTAAAAACTCTAATCTCTCACTTCTTTGGCCATGCCCCTTAGAGGGTGATACTGTAGCTTTCATTAGTCAGTATTTTACTAATCCAGTATTGCCAACGCTGAATTAGTAAAACTTCCAAATTCTAGAAGTTTAGGAAGGAAATAACAATGTTATAGTGTAAATACAGACTAAAGAAGCTAAGAAGAGTGGTACTAGGAATAAGAGGTGTAGGCCATGATTTGGGTTGGGGGGGCACCTGAGGTCTCAATCCCAGTCAACCCCTCTGGGCCTCAGCTTCTTCATCATGTCATCTCTAGGTTCTCCTTCCTCTGTGATCAGGAGAGTAATTCTTGCTTTGCAAGTGTGTTAGGAAACTGGCAATTTTTTTTATCCTTGGTTCAGTTTTTTTTTCTTAAGTAAATTAAGCATTCATCTGAGGTTTGATCACACTATTGTTTGCTCAATAAATCCTTTTCTCATGGAGAAGTATTTCTGGACCTTAACCCAGCCTGACACATCAGACACTATAAAACCCACAGCCCATGACTGTGAAATGCAAGTACGTACTGATGTTGAAAGCAACAGTCCAGGGTGCTTATCCCTGTCCTATATCTGGCCTCCCATTGACCACATCTCTGTCCAATTCTGAATATTGCCTGACTCCATAGTTATATTGGGTCTCTGCCTTATGGATTAGAGGTAAGACATTGGCTGTATTATGACGTTATGGCCAGATTCCTAGAAACATCGAAATCCTGCCCTGCCTTTTTATCCTACCACAGGACGGAACAGGAATAGTGGTACCTCCTTAGTAATAACTAAGTCATCACCAGTACTGCTACATGCAAGTCTCCTGTGTGATGCTTAGTTGAAGAAAGAAGCTTTTTGGCTGGAGAAATGGGGAGAGAGAGAGAGGCACCAAGCCCCAAGTTGGGCCTTGGATCCCCTATCCAACCAACAGTTCAGACGCAAAGGGTAGGCTCACAACGATGGCTGGCTTGCCCAAGGAAGCCCTGCTTCAATCTGAGAAAAGGCTGACTGTGGGCATTGGCCTTTGAAGCACAGTAATCCCACCCACCAGGAAACAGAGCCCAATCAGATACACCTAACTGACCTATCAGGTTGGCGATTTCTTCTCTTTTATGGGGAAGCTCGTAAAACGATGAGCCAAGGAGCAGAAGGTGGAAGGAGATTAAAGAGTCCCTTCCCTCCACATTCCCTGGTGTTTGTGCTTGAGTGTCCATTTTTCCTAATAGACTTTAACTGGCTTCTACCTCTGAATCTCAGCGCCTCCAATCAGAGCCTCCTTCTTGGTTCCACTTCCCACTAGCCCCTTGGGTGGTGCCCTGGCTGGGTCAACCCCAAACATTGAGGTTGTTTTAGCTCTTAATCCACAAGTTTCAAGACACGTAACATAAAAGTGAAGATTCCCTGGTGCCTAAGAAAAGGATTTTAAGAGAGGTTTAATAGCTACATATGACTTTGGGAAAATTTAACCACAAGTGAAAATGTGTGTGTGTGTGTGTGTGTGCGTGTGTGTGTG
>NC_041214.2:30831051-30881251 GCF_002837175.3 Physeter macrocephalus
TGTGTGTGTGTGTGTGTGTGTGCGTGTGTGTGTGGAAGGAGACAGAATATTTACTTTTAAAAAATGGGAGTATCACTTGACACAAATAAGAACACTACAGCAACCATGAAAGTTTCATGACTGAGAGAACAATTCTCATTTGTTTTCAATGCCCCAGGATAAATCAGAGCCAATTTATCTACATTCCAGGAGGTCTGAATTTCTTCACCCTCTCTCCTCCTACTTAAAAGATACCCAACCTCAAGCCCATCAAACTCCAGACCATTTGGGTCTTTTAGAGTTATAATTTTGCTTCTTTATGTCTTTATTGCTCCTTTGATAGAGAAATTGAAAAAAAAGAAAAAGATATGAAGGAGAACAACAAAAAGCTATAATTATGAAGATTCAATTTAATTTTAAAGCTTGTGGACAGAAAAGAAGAAGCCAGAAAAGAAGGAACCAAATTAATTTAGCAGGGAAGCATTGCATGAAATATTGTTGAAGTTTAATAACCATGCAAAGACAGATGATATGTGTGGAAAAATTAGTTGTAGGACCTCATAATAGTCTATTAATATTTCCTACAGGCGCAAAACCCTTTCCCGAATAATTGTGATGAAGTAATATTTTGAAAAAGAGAGAGTTGAAAAAAGAATCTTCAAAAGGAGACAGTGATGAGGAAGGCGCTAGAAGGAGAAGGAGACTCTATGTCAGCCAGGGAATCTGAGGGTGTGTTTGATATAACTCACCGTGGCCAGACAAGAGAGAGAAAGCTCACAGATGATGAGAAGCCATGCAGAAGACATACACACACACACGTCTACACTGTAAAGAGCTGGGAAAACAAATAGCATGATTTGTAGACATATCTGTCTCGATGAAAATTACTTAGTATTATTGCCCATGAGGCCAAGGCTATTGAGTTCTCCATGATGCAGATGAAAAAACTGAGATGCACAGTAATGGAGTGACTGGTTCCAGGGGTCCCCAGGAAATGCAGGTAGAGAGGAAAAAAGGAGGGCCCTGCCTTGGGCAGTGTGATGGACCTGACTGCCTCCCCGTAGCCTAGAGAAATGGAATGGCTTCTTCCGGCCTTGCCTTCCCTGCAGAGGCTGAATCCTGCTTCTGGTTTACACAGTCTGAGCTCGCAAGAGCAGGGCACCTGAGTTCCTCTATGCTAATCTAACAGTAAGGGTAGTTATTCTGTACACCCCAATTCCAGAGATTATTGTTCTAGTGGGGACTCAATAAATACTTGTTGATTGAATTGGGTTCAGTCTGGGGAAGGAGACGAGGAAAAGAAAAGGGAACTAATATGCGTTAACAACCTGTTATGTTCCAATGCATTCAAATGCATTACTTTCACTAATCCTCACAACAAACTTGCAGAGCAGTTGATATTATGCCCATTTTTCAGAAGAGGTTTCCAGTTTCTCCTGCAGCTGGGAACTGGCAGAGCAGAACAGTCAAACTGAACATATTGCTTCTACCTAGGTCTTTTCCTATGGAAGGATTGTTAGGTTTGCTCCTATAACCCCTATGCAGAGGTTTCTCCTGCCCTTTGACAACTTGCAGAGGCTACCTCAGTTGTTGGAATCTTGGTCCCAGTTGTTAAAGTTACCTCCATTCAGGGAAATTGCTCGTAATGAAGGACAACATTTTTGCCCTGCTGAGCATGGTCCTGCCTCTGCTGCATAGTTACTGAAGACTTGGGTTATCTAGGATAAGGGCCATGATCAATGACAAGCTCAGTTCATGAAAGTCTGCAAGACTTCCATGGTCAACTGAGAACTCACTTCTTCCAGAGTAAGATAATCATGGAGCACCCAGCACATGAACGTGTGAGAGGAAATAGTTGAAAGTCTGGCAGAAAGAATTTTGAAAGACATAGAGGTTGGGGCTGGGTTCCATTAGGTTGTTCCCGTCTTATAGACGAGCACCATCTGGATACATTAGGGAGCAAAACTATTCCTCCAGGTTCCTATCCGGGGGTAAGGTAATGTTCTATTTGGAGTTAGACATACTGAACCAAAGTATGCATGCATGGCTGGGACAATGGCACACATATCAGCACACTCTCGGGGGGACCATGGTGCCATGGCTCATCAAATGGACTATGGAGGGTGATCTACAGAATACGGATGTGTTTGATATGATTACAGCCAGCACAAAATGTTACTCTTCACTTCTTTTGCTCTTTGAGATGGGCCACACCAAGCCCACCCTGACCACCTTGAGCTCTTCAGTAAATTATTCTTGGTTCAAAACAGGAATAACAGGAATAATCAGAGTATGGTGGCCATTGGGACAAATCCTGGAACAGGACAGGTCTGTACTTGCAGCTCAGGAGTCACCAAAAGCCTCATTTGTGGATCCTCTTCCCATCGCCTAATTCCTCTCTGTTTCACAGAACTATTGAGGACCTTTCCTGGGAATATAGAAAACAAGGTGAAACCCCGTTTCAGAGGTATCCCTACAAGGGATTCACTGTTTCAGGCCATGCAAGGAGAATGAGCCCTCCCAGAAGCCAGTTGAAAGCCCCACGGTGCATGGGGTGCAATAAAACCTAAATCCTAGAAGCTCAAGGATTTGTCCTGAGAAATTTTCTTATATTCCACCTCTTCATAAAAATTATTGTAGGGACTTCCCTGGTGGCGCAGTGGTTGAGAGTCCGCCTGCCGATGCAGGGGACGCGGGTTCGTGCCCCGGTCCGGGAAGATCCCACATGCCGCGGAGCGGCTGGGCCCGTGAGCCATGGCCGCTGAGCCTGCGCGTCCGGAGCCTGTGCTCCGCGACGGGAGAGGCCACAGCGGTGAGAGGCCCGCGTACCGCAAAAAAAAAAAAAAAAAAAAAAGAAAATTATTGTAGCCACATTGTATCACTATTAGGAACAGCATATTTGACCATACTTTCAGTTTCATTTACAGAATTCTATAGAATTTATTCATTCCACAAACACTGATTGAGCACCTATATTCTGTGCCTGGTGGAGGTTGAAAAATGAATAACACACAGTTTCTGGGTTAGCTACCTGAGGACCTGAGACCATATTCAGAAATTAGATGTGAACAAACTAAGGATTTTTCAATGCTAAAATTCTTTGTGACTTTATAATAATGTTGAACAATACACGTTAACTTAGAAATGGAATAAACCTTCTCTTGCTTTTCCTTATTTTGCATCCATTAGTCAGTTAGAAAATCCACGACCATTTTAAATTTTGGTAAAATTAGAGGCCATATAGTTTAGGAAACATTTGTATTTTACGGACCCCCTGACCTAAATCACAGGTACATAGCATGCAAATAGCCCATACCTCACAAATTTCCACGTGCACACAGGCACAGACTCTGCTCATCTTGGCCATTCTGAGGTGCAACCAAGCTGTCATGAACTGATGACACCACCTGATGGCTGGAGCTGGGAACAGTCGCTCTAACACAGTTTAATTCAATCTCTCTTCCCTACATCCTCCTTCTTACCCAACCCAGAGATTGTGCACATGATGAATCCGCTCTTTTCTCTCCACAATTCCCTTGTTTTTTGTTAGTTCACTAGTTTGTTTGTTCATACCTATCGTTATATGTAAAATAGGAAATATTTCCCATACACAAATACCAACATCTACTTGCACAACTTTCTTTATTTTGTTCCCCTACTGGGAAAGCCTCCATCTTAATTCTCACGTTCTTCCTCACTAATTTCCCTTTTACTCTTCTTTGGCCTACACGGGAACCAAAAATCTTCCCCTTATTATAATTGTTAAACCTGAGACTGTATCTAGTGATATGTCTGTGTCAAGAGAAAAGAAATCCAGGAGTTACCCACCAGGTATGACTCAAAGCAAGCTCTGTTCCCCGTGCACAGGTCTCACCAGACTTGCCCATTCCTATCTCAATACCTTTGCTGCTGCTGTTCCTCTAAACAGGAAAGCTCTCCCTCTCCTCTTCACCTCCCTAAACCTTCTGTTTTCCAGCCTCACCTCCTCTTCCAGCCCTGCCTGCTCCAGATCTCCTCCTTCCCTGAAACCCAATGGTTAATCATTGTATTAGCTGGTTAATCATTGCATTTGTCAGGGCTGTTCTGACAAATTACCACAAACTGGGTGGTTTAAAACAACAGAAGTTTGTTTTCTTACAGTTCTGGAAGCCATAAGTCCAAACTCAGGGTATTGGCAGGACATCATCTCTCTCTGAAGGCTCTGGAAGGGAATGCTTCCTCACCTCTTCCAGCTTCTGGGGCCACTCTGATTCCTTGGCTTGTGGCAGCCTAACTCCAGTCTCTTGTCTCTGTGATCACATGGCTCCTTCATGTCCTCTCCTTTCTTCTTCTAAGGATGCCAGTCCTTAGATTTAGGGCCATCATAATCTAGTATGATCTCATACATCTGCAAAGACTTTTTCCAAAAGTCTTTCCCAAAGTAACTTCCAAAAAAAGTTACTTTCTCAGGTTCTGGTGAACTTGAATTTTGGGGAGATACTACTCAACCCACTATAATCATATACTGTTTGGCTTTATTTAAAATTGGTTTGCCTTGTTTTCAAATTAAAATTACCATTTAAGAGATTTTTTTATACATCTCATAGCAACTAAAGCAGAACACACACTTATTTCAAATTTAATAGAAATGGGATTCTAAAAAATTCTCCCACTTAAAAAAATATATTTATTTATTTATTTATTTATTTATTTGGCTGCACCGGGTCTTAGTTGCAGCATGTGGGATCTTTGTTACAGCATGAGGGATCTTTGCTGTGGCATGCGAGCTCTTGCTTGCGGCATGTGGGATCTAGTTCCCCAATGAAGGATCGAACCTAGGAACCCTCCATTGGGAGTATGGAGTCTTAACCATTGGACGACCAGGGAAGTCCCCCCCCACATTTTATTAAGAAACGTGGGGTGTTTTAAAAAGTATTTTCTCCATAGAATATTTTAAATTGTTTTCTTATGTCCAATGAAGTCTGTTTCCTTAAAATTTGCCTTCATTACTTTGTGTTTCACCTCCTGTAACTAGATGTCTCCCCCAATAGGTCTCATACTTTTATACTTTCAGAATTGAAAATATCTTCCTTGTAGTGAAGAAAATACCTTGAAATACCCTAAGTATGTATGTTCTCCCAGAAGAAGCCAGCACACTTATTTCAAATTTAATAGAAATGGGATTCTAAAAAATTCTCCCACTTAAAAAAATAGATTTATTTATTTATTTATTTATTTATTTATTTGCCTGCACCGGGTCTTAGTTGCAGCATGTGGGATCTTTGTTACAGCATGAGGGATCTTTGCTGTGGCATGCGAGCTCTTGCTTGCGGCATGTGGGATCTAGTTCCCCAATGAAGGATCGAACCTAGGAACCCTCCATTGGGAGTATGGAGTCTTAACCATTGGACGACCAGGGAAGTCCCCCCCCACATTTTATTAAGAAACGTGGGGTGTTTTAAAAAGTATTTTCTCCATAGAATATTTTAAATTGTTTTCTTATGTCCAATGAAGTCTGTTTCCTTAAAATTTGCCTTCATTACTTTGTGTTTCACCTCCTGTAACTAGATGTCTCCCCCAATAGGTCTCATACTTTTATACTTTCAGAATTGAAAATATCTTCCTTGTAGTGAAGAAAATACCTTGAAATACCCTAAGTATGTATGTTCTCCCAGAAGAAGCCAGTCTAAACTAGCCACTGTCACTGAGACCCAGAGACTCACATCTTGGAGAATCACCCATTTTCCATCCCTTGAACTTGTAATACTCCCTTATTTCCTAGCCGTGATCCTCACCTCCACCTTATTGATCCTTCTCATCCAATGCTTGATGGTGAAGACTAAGGCAATGCCGTGCTCCTTCTCTCTCTGGGACATACTAAGCTTTTGGACAGGGGCACTAAACAAGAATGACACACCAGCTCTGCCTTTCTAACTCCAAATTGTCCTCCAAGATTCAGCTCAAGTGCTCATCTCTTCCATACAGGCTCCCTGATTCCTGCACAACCCCCTCCTCTGCATATGGACTTGTGCCTCTAGCATTCAATATACACCCCTCATTGATAGGCCATTGTGTCCAGGTCTGTCTTCCCCACCAGCCTCTCTTCTCTTCACCATGAAGGCAGAGGTCATATCTTATGCTCACTTCCTGAACTTGCACAGCTAGTGTTCACTACCTACGGAAAGGTTGTTAGTTGAAGCTTTGTAGCTATTTGAATATCCTTATATGTAATTCCCCAAGCATGTTAGTAATGGTAACTTTTACTTACAGTTCATAGCAAGCCATGGCTGAGCATGACCCTAAATAGACTATCATTCCCATGCTTTGGAGGCTGTAATAAGCTAATGCAAATAATTATCTCTATGACACACTTGAAAAAGTAAAAATAGAGGAGGAACATCTAAGATGAAGAAATCAGTGAATACAAAGACCTAAAATTGAGAAAAAGACCAATGCAGAGAGATGCTGTCTCAACCTGGAAGTCATGCCTCATTCCCCAGCAGCACTATGCAAATATGGAAGATCTATAAAGTAGGTGAGTCCTGTGCTCAAATCACTGCTTGAGCACTTACTACCTGTGTGAACTTGAGCAATTAATAATACCTAACTTCCCTGAGCCTCGATTTCGTCATCTGTAAAGTGAAAATAATAACTGCTTCACGGGGTTATTTTAAGGATTAAATTAAAAGAGAATTTTTTCAAAATTAGCCTTAGAGTTGTAAGGTTTAAGGGTAAGTCAATGATAAAATCTTTAGGTCTTATACACTCACAAGTTAGAATTATGGTGGAATAACAGCCCATCTAGTCGCCCATTTCACTGATCACATGAGGATGTCCCTAAGATTAACTCATTCACTGGAGGAGATGAACCATACTGGACACTGCCCTAAGGAAACTACTATCTAGGTGGAGAGAAAAGAGTACTCAGTAGTCTCAGGTTAAGTGCCTGGAAGTGTCTATACCTGCCTCCACGGTTTTGTCTCCCCAGAACACTACTTTCCCACTTCTGGGAAATATTCTTCTACTCTAAACTAATATGTGGATCCAAAGGGAGCGACTGTCATTACAGATTCTACCTCTGTGCCAATTAGATTTGTCCCATAACAAAATATCTCAAAACTTAGTGGCTTAGAGCAAAAACCATTAAAGTTTTCATGATTTTGTGGGTTGGCATTTTGGTCTAGGCTCATCTAGATGGTTCTTCTGGTCTCAGCTGGGCACAATGACTGTACTGATGTCTCCATAGGCAGCTCTGCTTCTTGAGGTTGGCTGGTTGTCAGTTGAGATACCAGGAATGACTGTGTCTCTCATGATGACTCAGCCTAGCCCAGACTTGTTCACGTGGCAGTGGGAGGTCTCAGAGAGAGAACTGTGCATGACCTCTTGAGGCCTGGACCTGGAACTGACATAGCATCACTTCTGCTGCATTCTGTTAATACCAAACCAAGGCCCAAGGCCAGCCAAGATTCAATGGGTGGGAAAGTAGACTCCACCCCTTGACAGAAGGAGCTACAAAGTCACAGGAAGGAATGAAAGATCATGGCCAGTTCTGCAATCAACCACAGTGTCCCTGGCCAAATTGGAGGGCATGCGCCCATGCTGGGCCCAGCATACTACCTTCCTCTCCCACCCCCAGCCTCATTTTCTTGACCTAGGAATGGACATCTGATAACTGCTGTGTTGGGGTCAGAGAGCCCAAGTATCAGTTTGTCTCTTATGGGAAAAATATGAGACTAGAGCTATCAGCCATGTGTTTATTGCCTCTCAAGCCCACTTTTGAAGTAGAAGAATCTGTCATCAGCTGGAGAGAAGGAACTCAACATTTACAAAGAATCAAGGATAAAAACAAAGAGAGTTCTAAGGATAAGGCAATCTTCTGGTTGGATTCCTTGAGACCCAGAGGCCCCTGCCTTTTCCACGATTGCCAAGACTTCTAATCAGTTACCTTTCTGAGCCAGGGTAGATTCTGCCATGTATAACCAGGAGTGTTCTGCCAGCATGAGACACAGTATCTCAGAGGAGGTAAAAACCATGTCCAACCGAGGGAAGACCAGGACAGCGATGTGGAAAAGGAGGAGAGTGAGCCAAGAAAGTACGGAATTTGGACAGATGGAGGTTTCAGGAAGAAAATTTCAAGACAAGAAAGAACAAGAGCAAATAAATAGAGATTAGTAAATGATAACCATGTCTGAAGCACAGAAACTACTTTTCTGAAGCTTAGGTTTTATAGGAGGAGGAGAAAAAGATGAGACTGGAAAAGTAGTTGGATCCGATTCTGGAGGGCCTTAATGTCCTCATAAGAAATTTGAGATTTTGAGCAGGGAACGTCATTGTCAAAGACGATCTTGGGGAATATCAGTCTGGTGACAGTTGGTGTGATGGATTTGAAGGACAAAAGTCTGAGACAAAGAGGCCTTGACCTGGCACTAGGGAAGGGGTGAAGAAGGAATGGAACAAGGGACAAGCAAGAAGGAAAGAAAAGAAAAGGCCAGGACTTGGAAACAGACGGAACAATTGACCATGGATGATGAGATGAACAGCAACTTGCCAAGGGCCAGAAAGCCAAGCATTTAATTAGACAGGGGACATTTATGATGGCAGGAGAATTTACGGGAGGAGTTCAGCAGGAGCCTGGGAAAGAGATTGGGGTCAGAGATACATAGGTGTTTGGGAGTTATCAGTCAGTCAGTTCCCAAATATCAGTGCAGGACCTTCTATGTGTTCCACCGTGGAGGGTGCCAGGAACCCCAATGCCCATAAATGTCTCACAGACTCAGATTCTGGTGAAGACTATTGGAGCCCTGGGAGCAAAACTGGTCTATGAGGAAGTTATCTCTTCTATCCTCACAAGCATGGCATGAAATATGGGGAGGGGGTGGGTTTACAGTAAGTCCCCTACATACGAACGAGTTCCGATCCAAGAGGACTTTTGTAAGTCCAATTTGTTCGTTAAGTCCAACAAAGTTAGCCTAGGTACCCAACTAGCACAATCAGCTTATATATCAATAGCTCTGTACTGTAATAGGTTTGTAATACTTTTCACACAAATAATAAATAAAAAACAAACACAAAAAATAAACTTTTTAAATTTTACAGTACAGTACCTTGAAAAGTACAGTAGTACAGTACAACAGCTGGCACGCAGGGGCTGGCATCGAGTGAACAGGCCAGAAGAGTTACTGACTGGAGGAGGGGGAGGAGGTGGGAGATGGTAGAGCTGAAGGATCCTCAGCAATAGGAGATAGAGGGCAAGCTGCAATTGCACTCACGCCTGATGCGGATGGCACAGGTTCTGGTTCCTTGCACGTTCGTATTTTTGAAAGCTCGCAACTTGGAGGTTCCTATGTAGGGGACTTACTGTATTTCTACATAAATGACTGAGAAAGAGAGCTAGGGCATAACCAGCCTTCAAGTAGCCCCCTGCCCACAAACCCAGGCCCTTCCCACTGGTTAATGCCCTCTCTCGCGCCTGCATCTCCCTTTCCTTTTGCTTCTACCTAGCAATTAATTTGTGGCTGCTGTTTTCCACATAATCAGAGAAAATGCAACATTTGTATTCATCAACCCAGGAGCCATATTCAAATCACTATCAGAAGACAGTCACAAAAATCGTTAATACCTCTGACCAGACCAATGGTAGCAGTGTGAAGGATATCCTTCGGCGGAAATGGAAGAACATGATTCACTAAGATTTAGAACCGAGCACTGCCTCTTAACAAGATTTATGTCAGCACTCCCGACCCGGGGATGGAGCAGATCCCTAGAGCAACTGGATGCCAACTGGGAGCCGTCTGCCTGGGAGAGGCTGGGAGGCAGATGGGGGTACCACAGCCACATGGGGCCAGGCAGAAATGGAATTCTTGGCTTTAATGTCCCTTTTGCTTGCTTATTTTCATCTTTATAGAACAGCCCCTTCCCTGTCCTTCCCAATTCCCCATTTTCTTTTCTTTTTTTCCTTTCTTTAAATGCAGTCTAATCCTGAGTATGAACTGATGTAGTTTCTGCGTTAGGAGGGAAAAAATCTCTCTCTTTTTCTGTCTTTTTTTTCCTTCTTCTTCCCCTGGCCCAGTTCATTATTTTTCTTTCTTGTCACTCAGTGTGATAGGTTGAACAGAAGTGCACAGATGAGCACTGAAAACGGTGTCACAAGGCCTTAATCTAGTCTTTAATGCCTGACTTCAGAGATGTCATTTATCTTCTAACTGCAGCAGGCATCCACCAACTTTATCTCTAATAATATATTGATGGATTAAAAGGGTCGGGCAGGAGACCGGGCTGGAAAAATTGCTTATTGACATCAAAATACAGTGCCCTCAACCTGATAAACATGGAGGGCTCGTGTATCTCCCAGAATAGTTGGCGTAGCTATATTTTTTTTTCTAACATGTTTCCCCCAGGTTCATGGGGTGGTCCAGTAAAATAAACAAATACTAACATTATTTCTGTGCTGACATGGCCAGGGAACACATGAGATATTTTAGGAACACATTTTTTAATGTCAGATTTATAAATAGACCTCCCTTATTTATGACACGTTATAGCATATACTATGACAACTGGAAACAGGCACCTATAGTCTTGGCAGCATTCAAATATTCTTCGTGCAGTTTGCTGGAGCCAAAGCTCCCGTTAGCACCTGATTATGCTTTTGGACGGCTGGGAATGCAAGGCTATTTCAGCAGAGAGATGAGGCCAGTAATCTCAGAATGTAAATGAAGACAGCCTTTGGAAAGGTTTCCTTTGTTTATTGTTCCCTTCATTTCATTGTTTGGTTGGCAGGGCATGTTTCAAATCATGGTCCCCTTTCCCTGCATAGGCTGTGTCTACACAAGTCAGTTTTAGAATAAACCACAAAATAATTGTAGCCTTCAAACTCCTACTCAGTGAGTGGTTCCTAAACTGACTCTTCAAAATTACCTGTTGTTGTACTGAATTTTGTCTAATTTTTTTTTGACCTTAGAAATTCGTTTGCATGTAAAGATACTCCCCTGGGGAATTATTGATTTTTAATTTTATAAGCAGCAATGTTGGTGGCTTTCACCTGATTTTCAAATGAAATGGACTTTGGCTCAACTTCCTTTGTTTGGAAGGCAAGCTCTAAAAATACTTCCCAGCACTGTGTTAAGAGTAGGGAGGTGACCATATTTTAGTATTTTTTTTTATTATTTCATATTATTTCTTCTGAGTACAAAGGTAATGTCATAAATGTTGTCTGGCAGACTTGCTTTTATAGGGATTTGCAGAAATGACACATTATTGCAGCATTTTGTAAATTTTGTAGGATATGTCTTTACATTGCTCTCTTGCTGGTGACAACAGTGCTGTATTCAGGACTCTATGAGCCAGGATCCTGAATGTCAGTGTCCAGAACCTAGGGGTGCCTATGGAGGGAATTCTCCATGGTCAGCTCCTGAATGTCCATGCAGACCTGCAGCCGTGCTAACTGCTGTAATACTCGCAACGGTTATCCAAGGTACTGAGACTCTCTTGCAGCAAAATCTCCCCACCTATTAATATGGAGGTGATAATTGTATCTATTTCACGGAGCAGTGTGCATATTCAATGTGTTCATATATATAAAGTGGTTACAATAATACATGGTGAATGCTTAGTAAATCTTACCTATGACTATTATCATCATTTTTAAAATTGTTGGGTTTACAATGATATCTCATTCCAAAGGAAGGATAACTTGAGATATGGCCAGGAAAGGAGGGTGTCCACTAAGAGAAAACGTGATGGAGTGAGAAAGCAAGGAAACTTCTGAGGTCAAGGAGGATGCCAGAATGAAACAACACAAAGGCTGGCAAAAATCCTAACAGAGTCTTCAGCTATAGGGTGGCAAAGTTCTGATCAACAGATGAGAAGAAAAGAAGATAAGCTAAACTGTACATTTTCAAAACTAGGCATCGGGTTTCCTGACCCCTTCCTATAAGATTTCCCAGCCAAATTGGGGAATATATGGGAATAGAAGAGTTGTTGCATAAAACCCTGCTACTGAAATGAGGGTTTAAAGACCCTCATTTGACAGATTCTGGAACAAGTTGAGAAAAACAAATTGAATTTGGAAAGTAGAATGGAGCCCATCCCAGAATGACCTGTCAATCCTCCCTGAATGCTTTGGAATAGACCCTGTATCCAAGAAACATCCTCTGTATTGAGAGAGCTACAATTAGCAAAGGTAGGTTGGCTACATGGACAGAATTCAAAATGCAGAATATAAAAGCTAAGAATCCAAAACTAATCACTTAAAGGCTCCTCTACGCAGAAACATTCAAAGGAAGATTAAGGATCAATGTGACTGAAGTACAAAAGCTGAACTGGGAGTGAAAATAAAAATAGACGCAATATACAGGGCACTGACCATACACCAGGACTGAGTCCACGTCTTTCTTACTTTAAAGCCATGCTCTAAATTTTCAACATTTCCATTCTAAACCATATTCAGCCTCCAACTGCAGGAAGCAAAGGGAAGAGTAGGATTCCCAAGTTTCTGAGCTAGAAGGTTTTACCAGCAAGCGGGGGAGGGAACTCAAAGTTTCATGTGCCTCCTATTTAGCCTTTTATATATTATATATTTCCACCCAGGAAGACGACCCTGGGCAGATGGTCCCCAACCTTAAAATCTATCTAGAGATTTACTCCTTCCTCCTGTGTCTTCAATTGCTCTGGGGATAAAGAAATCATCAATTCTTTGTGCTGTCATCAAATGGGGTCAGCCTAAGGTAAGACAATAGAGGGCCCATGACCTAGAAACCCTGTTAAAATATGAAAGGGTCCATCCAACCCCATGCCTCACTGTTTTCACAGAAGACACCCTCTTGCAACTGCTGTTTAAATGCTTATTTTCAATATTTATAAAATTCAGCAATTACACTTTTGTCCAAAAATGTAACTTGCATGACTTGCTCTCCAGCTGGTGAAAATAAAACAGAAAAGCAAAGAGAAGAGAAATAAAAGTCCAAGCTCATTCCAAGGTGGGCTTTCTTCTCATGGTCCAAAGAAAAGCCACCATGTGAGTTGATAGGCCAGGCACCAAGTGTTTCCATGCATCGATTTTCGTGTTTAATCTTCACCACAGGGCTTCCCTGGTGGCGCAGTGGTTGAGAGTCCACCTGCCGATGCAGGGGACACGGGTTCGCGCCCCGGTACGGGAAGATCCCACATGCCGTGGAGCGGCTGGGCCCGTGAGCCATGGCCGCTGAGCCTGCGCGTCCGGAGCCTGTGCTCCACAACGGGAGAGGCCACAACAGTGAGAGGCCCGCGTACCGCAAAAAAAAAAAAAAAAATTTCTTCACCACAACTCTGTAAAATAGGGATTATTACGAGGAAACTAAAGCTCAGAAAGGGTGAATAACTTGCCCAAGGTCATACAACAAGTAAACAGCAAGATTCAAACCCAAGCTTCTCTGATGGTCAAGTCCAACATTTCTTTTTTTTTTTTAACATCTTTATTGGAGTATAATTGCTTTACAATGGTGTGTTAGTTTCTGCTTTATAACAAAGTGAATCAGTTATACATATACATGTGTCCCCATATCTCTTCCCTCTTGCGTCTCCCTTCCTCCCACCCTCCCTATCCCACCCCTGTAGGTGGTCACAAAGCACCGAGCTGATCTCCGTGTGTTATATGGCTGCCAACATTTCTAACCACTTCTTGTGCAACATGGCGTTGCAATGGCTGGTGATATGCATCTGTACTTTGAGATGTAATAAGACCATAAGAAAGGAGAGCACATCACCTTCCCTAACAAGCTCTGTTTATAGCATGAAGCACAAAGAATATGGGGGTAACATGAAGGTTCAAGGGTACCTGGCTTTTCCCATGACCTCTTTTAAAACTCAGTTCTTATCATCTCTTTCTTGAATATAGAATATCTCTTTCTTTTAAACTCATGTATACTGGCTGGGAGCCCCTGATGATGCTAAAATTTTATTTTGATATCCAGATGGTCCCATCACCATTTTCAGATGCTTCCAAGGACTGAGCTCTCCCTGTAACCAGAGGTGCCACTTTCTTTTGCGGGCTCAGCAGTGTCACTGATGATAGCTCAATTATCAGAGGGTATAAATCACTCTGGAAAAATCGATCCCTTCCTACCTGATTGCACAAGTGGCCCCTTCATCGGAGCGCAAATCACATGTGAGGGCTGGTCATGAGGAGCATTAAGACAGTGGCTGCAGCTTCAAGGGAGGGCTCAGTCAGTGCAGAAAGAGAGGGTGGTGATAGAGCACCTGGATACAGGGGAGAAAACTGGATACAGAGGAGAAAGCTGGCAACGAATGCTGGATGAACTAGGGCAGGCTCGTGTTAGTGTGAAGAATTAAGGACCACATCAAACACCAGGGAGCTGTATGTCAAAATACAGCCTAATGAGGCTAGTATTGAGAAGGCCAGTGTTGAGATTAATAGGGCAAAGAAAATGAATAAAAAAATAGTGAAGTCCAGCAAATAGCAATAAATGTACTCACCCAGAGCAAAAAAAAGTAAAGAGTTCTACTCAAAAGCACTAACATTAAAACTACTGATCAAAGGGGGAAAAAAAGATTCTGGAAAGAGACAGAAAGGCAAAGCACAGCTGGAGCTCTGCAGAACACCCTCTGGGGCTCCTTACCTTCCGTAGAAGAGCAGCTGGTGATAACTCAACATGTATCAACACTCATCTGAGCTTCTGTTCTGGGAGGTCTATCCTACAGCTTCTTGCCACTGCCATGTCCTCACTCAGTGACCTTCCCTCCCTCTCAGGTGGCATCTGGCAAAATATTCAATCAAGACTACCTTTCACAGGGTCTATCTGACCCAAGTGAAGTTGACCCGCCAAAGAGCAGAAAGGGCTCCTGCCTCCTCCTTGGAGGTTCCATGCTGCTCCACCCTGCCGTCTTTCCCAGGTTCTCTTCTCCTGATGCTCAGGTAGGCACAGAGGCACATCAACAAGTCTGCTATCCACCCGGGGAATGAGATGTCAGTGTTGCTTAGTGCCTCACCTGGTTTTGAGGTACAGGGAAGCACCCCCTACTAGACTGATGACGCATGGTTCCCATGATTTCCTTCTCTCCTTCATGTTCTAATTGTATAGCTAAGCTCCTGTGTTTCTGGAGATAGTGGAGCCAGTTAGGCTAACCAGAGCCCCAGCTGCAGGGAGGCCCTCCTTAGAATGTGTAGTACTTGATGCCTTCTTCTCCTCAGTTTTTAATCCTTTAGTGGCCCTTTCAGGGCAAGCGCAAATCCCAATGAGCATCCTATTCCGCACACAATTACTCTGCACTGTGAAACAACTTAATAAGGACACGAATGCAAATTTTTTTAAATGTGAACAGGAATACATATTTAAGTAAATTACCAAAACTGCTAAACTGAGAGGCTATAAGAATTTTTTTAAATATGTAAGAGAAATTAAGGGACACAGAAAGTAGAATGAGAAAGTACAAATACAGCTAATAGGAGCATAAGAAGGATAAGGTGGTGGGATAAAGGAGGTGGGATGGAGGAGAGGTAATAGAAAAGAAAACAGCTAAGAATTTTTTTCAGAATTGTTGACAAATAAGACTCTTCAGGTTAAAGTATTGGAATGAAAACCAAACAGGGTAAATAAAAATATATCCATACCAGGTACACCTTAGTGAAACTGCAAAGAATCTGAAGCTAAAAGAATCTCTTACAGCAACCTGAAAGGAAGGGCAGATTACCTATAAAGGAATAGCTACATATCTTAACAGCAAACTGCGCACAAGCAGCAATAGAAGCCAATGGAGTACTGTCTTCAATGTGCTGAGAAATAATAACCAACAACTTAACTTTCTTAGCAAAACTAGCATAAAAAGGCAAAAAAAATATTTTTAAACAAATAAAATATGAGAGAATTAACAATTCCTAGATCCTGGCTAAAAGAAATATTAAAGGATATTCCTAAATAAAGCTACACTCACAAAAATAAAAGATACACATACAAGGCCACCCTGACAAAAATAATAAAAAGATGCCTATGCAAAGTTCCTAATTGCGACTTTATTTGGAAGAGTAAAAGGCTGGAAAGAATCCAAATGTCTAGCAACAGAAATGATTGAATAAACTATGGTACCTATATGTAATGGAGTACTATTCAGTCATAAAACGGAATGGGGAATATCTTACTGTACACTATGGAGAAATCTCCAAGATATATTATTAAGTGGAAAAAAGTAAGATGAGGAAAAGTATGTATAGTGGCTTCTTTTTATCTCAGAGTAGGGATATAGATATATATTTGCTGATATTAAAATCATAAATCTTTTTTACACGGGCCTCTCACTGCCACGGCCTCTCCCCCTGCGGAGCACAGGCTCCGGACGCGCAGGCTCAGCGGCCATGGCTCACAGGCCCAGCCGCTCCGCGGCATGTGGGATCCTCCCAGACCAGGGCACGAACCCGTGTCCCCTGCATCGGCAGGCGGACTCTCAACCACTGTGCCACCAGGGAAGCCCCAAATCGTAAATCTTTTAAAGAATGGTTACCTGTAGAAGAGGGAAAAGAATTGGTTAGGAGACAAATATAGAAGCTGGACTCCTTTGAATATAACTTGCTCTGTAGATTTAATCTTGGAATCATGTAAATATTTTACATAATTATAAGATTAAATTAAAGAGAGAAATAAAGGAATTTCCAAGAATCAAAATTTCCTGGCATAATGACTCAAAGGAGTTATTCCAAATAACTTTACAACATCATAATTTGACTATATGTCCCTAAAAGGATAGAACATAAGAACAACAACAACAAAAACTAGGAAAAACATATATGGTTTTTAGTAAACAAATTGCTGGTAGTAATGCTAATAGTGTTAATATGAGACAGTTTTGTAGTATTACGGGACAAATAAAATGAGTAATTATGCCAGTATTGTTCAAAACTGAGGTGTTCAGCATTACTTACAGGAAACACAAATGCAAGATGACTGAAGTAAAAACACTATAGGCCTGAAGTTCTAAATTTGAATAGGAAGGATGCATATGAACTTATGGTGCATTCTATCTTTAAGAGAAATATGTCTATTCTAACTCTAGCATTGAAAAGGCCTCAAAATCATGATCAACTCTGTAGCAATGAACACCACTAACACCTACATTATGGTTTCTAAAAGTCATTTCCCACTGAAAGGAATCAAGTCTTCTCAGAGGAATGGTTGATTCCAGGTCTGGAGCAGGAAATGGACAAGATGAGCTTAAAACATTTTGTCAAACCAGACAGCAAGGGAACTATCAGAATTTATTAGGACTATGGCAAAGGATCTCAGGAGCCAAACTGAAGAGACTATTGCTGTCCAAAATTGGAAGAATAACTCTAATAGAGACAATGTAGCAAATATGTTTATTCATATTTCATTTATATTTATAATAAAGCTAAAAAACAAAACCACACAATTCAACAAATTTCTGTGGAGGATGCTAGGGAGGAAACTGGTTACATTGAAAACTGTAAATAGGGACTTCCCAGGTGGCGCAGTGGTTAAGAATCTGCCTGCCAATGCAGGGGACACGGATTTGAGCTCTGGTCTGGGAGGATCCCACATGCCGAGGAGCAAATAAGCTCATACATCACAACTACTGAGCCTGCACTCTAGAGCCCGCGAGCCACAACTACCGAGCCCGTGTGCCACAGAAACTGAAGCCCACTCACCTAGAGCCTGTGCTCCACAATAAGAGAAGCCACCACAGTGAGAAGCCCACGCACCACAATGAAGAGTAGTCCCTGCTCGCCACAACTAGAGACAGCCCATGGGCAGCAATGAGTGAAGACCCAAAGCAGCCATAAATAAATAAATTTATTTTTTTTAAACCTGTAAATAAATTTTTAATAAAAGCAAACATTTAACCTAATTTGCTACATAACCTGTACCTCAGGGTAACTAAATATTTGAAGGGAAGTTTCTTTCATAGACATTCTAGCTAAAAAACAAAGAAGAAAAGATAGAATTAAACTGTCACAGCTTTGTGACATGAAATGATGGCTCAGGTATGTGATCATCAATGCCACGAACCAGAAATTATGAAGAAAGAACATACCACCACCTACAAAGTAGTCTTGCCAAAAATAAATAAATAACAAAAATTTTTAAAGGAACATGAATTTGAGTAACAGGAAAATTAGAGATTAGAGGATAGGAAACTCTATGGGACAAATGACCCCTTTCTTTAACGTAAAAGAAAAAAATATATCTTTGTTCTATCATAAATAAAAAACAACAACAATTTTTTACAGTTTTAGGAGGTAGAAAAACAGGCATTACTTCACTTCTACATGTTTTGGTACTTCTTTGTGTTTTGATTCCATGTTTGAGTGCTTAAGTTATCAGAGGTTGGGAATCAAAGTAAAAGAAAATAGCAACTATTTCTACTTGTTAATGATAATTTCACTTGTGATAGTGAGAGAGACATGCATTCATCAGATTGAATGCATGTTATGCACCAGGCACCAGGCTTACTGACATGGTGATACAGAGGTGAAAGCCAGTCCTCCTCTCCAGGGGCTCACAGTCCAGGTGGGGAGATGGGCAAGGATCCCACAAGCACAGCACAGCAAGCGTTCCTATAGTGCTTTGCACAGGCCACTGTAGGTACAAGAGCTGATTTTTGGCAACACAGAGATAATTACTTTTTATTATAAATATTCATTAACACCCTCAATCTTTTATTTAAGGTATATATTTATGCACTTTTTTTTTATTTTATAAATTTATTTATTTATTTATGGCTGTGTTGGGTCTTCCGTTTCTGTGTGAGGGCTTTCTCTAGTTGCGGCGAGCGGGGGCCACTCTTCATCGCGGTGCGCGGGCCTCTCACTGTCGTGGCCTCTCTTGCTGCGGAGCACAGGCTCCAGACACACAGGCTCAGTAGTTGTGGCTCACGGGCCCAGTTGCTCCGTGGCATGTGGGATCTTCCCAGACCAGGACTCGAACCCGTGTCCCCTGCACTGGCAGGCAGATTCTCAACCACTGCGCCACCAGGGAAGCCCTATGCACTTATTTTAATATGTGAAAATAATATAACTAGCATATTCAAACCATAATTCCATGGATAACACTCTGTGAAAAAGCTAAAGAAAATTTTAAAGTTTAAAACAAAAGTGAGCTATTTAAAGAAAAATAGTAGTAGAGGTGTTAGGCAGATAGGACAGAAAAAAAATTGTGATGGTACTACTCAAATCACTGAGGTTTGGGAAATAATGCAGATCAGTGTGGGTAAATCAAAAAGGAAGCCATTTCACAAAGGTTGGAATCCTCATTGTATGTTCTCTGGCCTGAAATACGTTGCCATGAAAGAGGTATGTATGTACTTCTAGGAGAGCACAGGGAGGGGAAGGGCACTATCGTGGCCTGGGGGATTCAGAGGGTTTTCCAGAAAGAGCAGACTTAAGGATGAGGAGGAGTTGTGCTGAAAAACAGTACATTTATTAGGACCCCTCATATGTAGAATTATGGAATCTTAGGCTTGGATGGAACTTTAGGAATCATCTGTATATTGCTCGCAATTAAATTTAAAATACTCCCTTATAGATAGTGTGACATATATGTGTGCATTTATTTATTTTTATTCTTTTCCATTGTGGTTTATTACGGGATATTGAATATAGTTCCCTGTGCTAGACAATAGGACCTTGTTTATCCATTCTATATATGATAGTTTGCATCTGCTAGTCGCAAACTCCCAATCCCCATCCCTCCCCTTGGCAACCACAAGTCTGTTCTTTGTATCTGTGAGTCTATTTCGTAGATAAGTTCATTTGCGTCATATTTTAGATTCCACATATAAGTGATATCATATGGTATTTGTCTTTCTCTTTCTGACTTCGCTTACTATGATAGTCTCCAGGTCCATCCATGTAGCTGCAAATGGCATTATTTCATTCTTTTTTATGGCTGAGTAGTATTCCATTGTATATATGTACCACATCTCTTTTATCCATTCATCTGTTGAAGGACATTTAGGTTGTTTCCATGTCTTGGCTATTGTAAGTAGTGCTTCTATGAACATAGGGGTGCATGTATCTTTTAGAATTATAGTTTTGTTTAGATATATGCCCAGAAGTGGGATTGCTGGATCATATGGCAACTTTTAGTTTTTTGAGGAACCACCATAATGTTTTCCACAGTGGCTGTATCAATTTACATTCCCACCATAGTTTAGGAGGGTTCCCTTTTTCCACACCTTTTCCAGCATTTGTTATTTGCAGTCTTTTTAATGATGGCCATTCTGACCAGTGTGAGGTGGTACCTCCTTGATGTTTTGATTTGCATTCTCTAATAATTAGTGATACTGAGGATCTTTTCATGTGCCTATTGGTCATCTGTATGTCTTCTTCAGAGAAATGTCTATTTAGGCCTTCTGCCCATTTTTTGATTGGGTTGTTTGTTTTTTTGTTATTGAGTTGTATGAGCTGTTTGTATGTTTTGGAGATTAAGCCCTTGTTGGTCACATCATTTGCAGATAGTTTCTCCCAGCCATAGGTTGTCTTTTTGTTTTGTTTATGGTTTCCTTTGCTGTGCAAAAGCTTATAAGTTTGATTAGGTCCCATGTATTAGTTTTAACCCACACCCTAGGGTAGTGAGTTTATGACTGAAAGTGGCCTAAAAAAATCTGTTGAAGACCTCAAAGAGCTTTTGTTTTTATATGAGTTATATCTATTGATATTTACCATGTTAGAAATAAAAACTGAGAAATGTTTTAAAATACTTATTAATTTATTAAAATAATAATAAGCCTGTTATAGCATAACATAAGCAACATACTTATTTTAAAATACTTAGAAAAGAGAAAAAAGTTATAAGAGAATAAAGAGAACCATAGATGAAGAGACTTAAAAAGTAAATTTTACCTCAAAAAATAAAAAGTCATCATAAGAAAGAAAATCTAAAAACAAATCAGCCAATAACAACACATGAACCTTATTTAGAGTCAATACAAACACTATTAAAAATTATATGATGATCAGAAAAATGTGATCACTGTCTATATATTTGATATCAAATTATTTTTAAATGTTTAGATGGATTTGTGGTTTTCTAGCTATGTTCAAAATGAGTTTATATTTCTTAGAGATACATAATGAAACAGAACAAGTGAAATAATACCATGGGATTTGTTTCAAAAATACCTGGTTGAGAGTGGAAGTAGGGGTGACACTATATATGAATAATAGATGGTGAGTATATCAGGTTCAGTATTCTATTATCTTTATATTTGTAGTTGTTTAAAATTTTAATAATAAAAAGTTTTTTTTAATTTAATGTAGATAATCTGATACCTGAAGTCTAGCCAATAGCAGACTTCACTTCCTTGTCACTTCCTATCAAATGAGGAAATATCTACACCACTTGCTTTGATAAGCCAATGCATTGTTCTGGGGGATGAATGATCTAGAACCATGGGCAGTTTGGGGGAAATGGCCAAAAAGGAACACTCAGAGGCCAAGGAAGCCTAAGTAATCACTTACTATACTATATCCCTTTCTATTAATCTAGTACATACTCTCTCCTGTGAGAAAAACAATTATTTCATATTTTTTATTACTTTTCTCAGTTAGTCACGTAACACTGAAAACTTTATCAAGAAAGGCAATTGGAAGTCACTAGCACAACCAAAGAGGAAGTTAAGCATTGTGGATAGAAACAGGGGCTTTCCCATCAGACTAGCAGGGTTTGTATTTCATCTTACTAGTGTAATTCATCTACTAGTATCTACTTTATAGGACTGGGGGATTATAATTTGTATACCTTATAATTATCTACCTTATAACTTGGGGGATTAAATGAGTTAATACCTGTAGAGCACTTAGAAAATGATACCTGGCACATAGCATGCACTCTAAACAGAGTTTTTTAGTACATAGAACACCCACATGACTGGTTTGGGGTGTAAATAATGGAATATTTTTGTACTCTAAACAAGTGGTTATCAACTGTGGGAGATTTTGCCCCCAGGGGACATTTGGCAACATCTGATCATATTTTTTTATTGTTACTCCTGAGGGGAGTGGTGCTGCTGTCATCTAGGGGAAAGAGCCCAGGGATGCCAGTAAACATCCTACAATGCACAGGGCAGCCTCCCACAGCAATTATCCAGCCCTAAATGTCAGTTGTACCAAGGCTGCTAAATCCCGTTCTATGCCCGCTCACCTCAGGGAAACATGTTCTGCAGGAATAAGTAAATGCATTTTCATGTCAGTTTTATGTTAATTGCTTTGATTATTTCTCTGTCACTGGAAGTACAAATCAAGCATCCTAACAGGTCCATTTTACATAAACACTGGAACATATAGTAAATATCTTATCCATATTAGCATATTTTATTTTTCTAAACAATAAAAATGTGGTACAGTAGAGTATTTAAGGAGATGAGTTCCACAGTCTATTTGGATTCAATTTAAATACACTGTATCCCAGCCCTGCTGTTTACTAGCTATACAATCTTAAATTAGTTACCTAGCTGATACTTGGGCCTCTATTTATTAAACATGATGAAATAATAGTTCCTAACTTATAGTATTATTATGAGTATTAAATAAGATAATCCATGTAAACCACTCAATACTATGTCTATATTATTGTTATCAACATAGAACTTTAAATGCTGGTTAAATAAAGAAAATAACAGCTATATCTTTGGCATTTAAAAACGAATTTGCACATACTTAACACTACTAAAACGTATACTTAGAAATGTTTAAGATAGTACATTTTAGGTTATGTGCTTTTTACCACAATTAAAAAAGAAGTAATTTTCATTGCTTCCATAGAAAGCACCATAGCACCATGTAATGATGAAGAAACCTGTATAATGGTATACAAGAAAACAGCACCTTCTTGCTAAATAAAAATATACCAATAGACACATACAGTCCTGCTATGGACTGAATTGTGTTCTCCCCCCCACCCCTAATTCATATACTAAAGCCCTAATCCTCAATGTGACTATAGTTGGAGATAGGGCCTGTAAGGAGGTGATAAAGGATAAATGAGGCTATACAGGTGGGGGCCTAATCCAATAGGGCTGGTGACATTATAAGAAGAGAAGGAGACCCC
This sequence comes from Physeter macrocephalus, assembly GCF_002837175.3. Classification (NCBI taxonomy): domain Eukaryota; kingdom Metazoa; phylum Chordata; class Mammalia; order Artiodactyla; family Physeteridae; genus Physeter; species Physeter macrocephalus. Next base: position 30,854,064 of record NC_041214.2, read on the forward strand.
AGAGCTCTCTCTCTTTGCCATGTGAGGACACAGTGAGAAGATGGCCATATGCAAGCCAGGAAGAGAGTCCTTACTAGGAGTCAAATTTGCTAGCACCTTGATCTCAAACTTCCCAGACTCCAACACTATGAAAAATAAATTTCTGTTGTTTAAGCCACCCAGTTCATGTTATTTCGTTACAGCAACCCAAGCAGATGAAGACAATTGCTATTAAATGTAGTTCATGAGAGAAAACCTTGAAAAGAAAATTTGAATGACACTTTGGTGTGGCTGGAAAGAGCATGGTGAGATTTGGAGGGGAGAAGAATGAATAACAAAGAAATTGGAGAGAGAAGCCAAGATAGGGAATATAAGCAGAGATGAAGGACAGATAAGAAAAACTGAAGGGAAAACATTAAATTGAAAGGAGAGAAAGAGTCAGATAAAAAAATGTTGTGAAGAAAGATGAAAAAAGAATGGTCTTGAGAAAAATAACTGCTTCCCCTGCCCAGGTGTTATACAGCATGAAAAATTTAGGGTGGGGGGGGACTGAAAACGATATCACAGTGGCAAAAGGAAGACCAAAGGTAGAAAGTAGTCAGTATAGAGGAGGGAAAGGAGAAAGACAGATGCTGTACTGATTGGAGAAGCCACACTTTTTAATTATTGGAAATGCTTCCATTGTGGCTGCAAGCTTTCCAAATATAAGATCACTTATGATCCTCTGGGGGCTTTTTTACTATTGTTTCATTTTGTGTTTACTGATTATTACCATACCTTCATGGGTAAGTTTGAAAATCCACCATCTGGCCAAAGCCTGATTGACCATTTACCAATTCAATTCAACCTTGCACCCTTCTTTCAAATCCCTTTACAGCAAGGTTAAAACACACACATATACACACACAGCTGCTTATGAACAGAATGACCAAGTTGTGTCTAAACAGGAAATTGAATCAGTACATTAAAGCAATTTTCTTGAGATTGAGAGAACTATTTCACTTCTAGTATGACTATGGCTACGTAGGTCAGTATTTCTACCTTCTCGCCTGGAACTGGTAAAAAACCAAAAAGGAACAATAACAATAAAACTTGAAAACTCCATTTTCATGTATAAAAGAGACATAATAAAAGACATAAAAGAGATATAATCTGCAATCTCCAAAATATGTCTAAGGGTTGCCCAAAACAAAGTCTCATAAAAACAAGTAAAGAGAAGAAGCATGAAGAGTAGCAGGAAGGCCCAGATCTCATAAAATGCCACAAAAATCACATTTCCTAGAAGAGAGGGGCTTAGGCTGAAGAGCAGTATCTACATCCTTTGCTTGCAAGAAATCAGTACAGAAACTAGGGTGAGTAGGGCAGAGGCCAGAGTGAGCCTCAATCCAATTTGATTCAGAGACATATTACAAGTCACACAGACAAACCATACCTTCAGGAAGTAGTCTGTATCTGTGGAAGTAGAAGAGAAGAGACTCTTACAGGTTGTGAAACCCAGAAAGTGACTCTGGCCCCTCCCCACCCTCCACTCCCAGAATATAGCTGGTCCAGGAAAATCTAACTATTTCAACGGTGATCAGTTAAAAAAAAAAGGGGGGGAGGGGGGTGGGGGAATTGATATAGCATTAAGAGCAAGGTATTAGAAGAAGAAATATGGAAAAGAGAAGCAAAACTTTGTAACACATGAAGAATGCTCATGAGAAAATTGTTCTCCAGAGCAGAAGAAAATTGTGAATATTTCAGTTTATCCATTGCTCTGTAACAAACTACCTAAAACTTAGTAGCTTAAAACAATAACCACTTATTATATCTCATATTTTTCTGAGTTAGGAATTCAGGAAGTACTCAACTGCGTGATTCTTCTGCTCCACATGGTTTCAACTGGGGTCACTTGGTAGTTTTCAGCTTGTGACTTGGTTGGTCTGGAGGTTCAAGAAGGTTTCATTCACATGATTAGCACCTTGTCAGTGATGTCTGGGCTCAGCTAAGCTACTTTTCCACCCCAAGTAATCTGAAAACCTGTCCACATAGCCTCTCCAACATGGTGGTCTCAGGTTCCCTACATGGTGGCTCCAAGAGAAAGGAAGTAGAAGCTTCCAGTTTCTTAAGGCCTGGGTACTGAAACTAGCAGTTTCACTTCTGCAATGTTCTATTATCAAAGGAGTCACAGAGCTCACCCAGATTCAAGGCAAGGGGCATAGATCCCACCTCTGAGAGGAGAGTCAGAGAATTTGCAGCCATCTTTAATCCACCACTGTGGTCAAGCATTTCACCATAAATTATAAATAAATCAACCAATAGCCTCTATGAAGGAATACTACAAGAAAAATATGACAGACATAATACAAAAAATCTATCATACCAATTAATGTAATAAATTTTACTCACTGATTTAAAAAAATATCTTCAGATTGGATCATAAGACAAAAACCTAACTCCAGGCTCTATATAGGAAACAGTCCTGAAACAAAGTGATTCAAGAAAGCCATAAACAGAAGAACAGATAAAGGTGTACTAGGCAAATATAAACAAACAAACAAACAAAACCCACAGGATTTGATCTTCTTATCAGAAAGGGTAGAATTCAGGCTGCAGAGCAATAAACATGAAAAAAGGGCACTATATAATGGTAAAAGGCTCAATTCACAATGAAGAAAAAACATTATTTAATATCCAGGCACCAATATTTATAAATATTCAGAAATATACCAGTAGTAAGAGATTTAATTTAGGTTTCTCAGTTTAGGACATATTAAGAAGATAAAAAGTAAGGAAAAAAAATCACAGACCTAATTCACATAATTAATAAGATAGATATAATTAATCTATATTGAACTCTGCACCTTGAAAGTAGATCACACCTTATTTTCAGTCCCCATGGAATATAATCATATGTGTGAATATGTATTCGGCCACAAAGAAAAGCTTGAAAAATTCCAAAAAGTAGGAAATGCATAGAAAATGTCCTCTGATCATTACACAATAAACAAGAAATTAAAATACAATATTGGAAAACAAAAAGCTATTTCCATCTGAAATGTTTAAATTCTCTGCTAATCAACTCTTGGGTCAAAATAGAAATACAAATCCAAGCTGGAGAATTTTTAGAAAACAATGTTAACGAAAACATTATATTTCAGAACCTCTGGTAAACATGTCAAACATTGCTCAGAGGAAAAATGATAGTATTTAATACATTAACAAAAAGAATGAAAAATAAATATGGGGGTAGGAGAGTAAGAGGAACAAACTATTAGGTATAAAATAAGCTACAAGGATATACTGTGCAATACAGGGAATATAGCCAACATTTTAAAATAACAATACATGGAGTAAAACCTTTAAAAATTGTGAATCACTATACGGAACACCTGTAAATTATATAATATTGTAAAGCAAGTATACTTCAATAAAAAAAAAAGACTCTGACTCAAACTGTGAGAAAAAAGAATAACAAAATAAACCAAAGGAAAAAAGAAGTAAGCAGTTAAAGATAAAAGAATTTATGATTTTGAAAACAATAAAAAGAAAGTAATACTAATAAATACAAAAGCTGATTTTTAAATAAAAAATGCTTTTAAAATTAGTTAAACTGCTAGCTGACCTAATCAAGATAAAAATTACAGTTGCAGAAATAAGAAATCATAAAATGAAAACAAATAGCAAAATGAGGGAACTGAAAAGAATATTAAAGAATATTCACCTTTTGAAAATGAATTAGAAAATCTGGCTGGATTAAACAGGTTAGGAAAATATAGTTTACCAAATGTACCCAATGAGAGATAGAAAATCTAAACTGTCCTCTGAAAAAGAAAAAATAAAAGCTGTCAAAACGCTACCTATCCAACTCTCAGTGACAACTGTCAATTATTTCTCACACACAAAACAAATGGCAAATCTATCTCACATCTGCATACGAATGCAAAAAATCTTCAGTAAATCTTAAATAGGATAATATTTCAAAATCCAGTGAATTTTCTTCAAGAAATGCAAGGACACTTCAATATTAGGAAATCCACTAATATAATTCATTATATTAATATAGTGGTACTGGAATTGGTGGTACTGGTACTTGTATATTATGATAAATTCCAAATGTATCAAGGATTTAAATGTAAAAATGAAATAATAAAGGTACTAGAAGAAAATACAGGAAAATTTATTCATTCCCTTGGAGTAAGGATGACTTTCTAATTGAAACTCAAAATCCAGAAGCCATAAAAAAAGAATGATAAAAATTGACTCCATAAAAATAAAAAGAAACTTCTTCATAAAAAAATCATAAAGACAAAGGGCAAATGGAGAATACCTCTACAAAATATTTTTAATAAAGAATTAAACTACGAATACAAAAAGTACTCCTAGAAATCAATGACAGAAAAGCCATTAACATAGGAATGGACAAAGGATAAGAACAGATAGTCCCCAGAAAAGGAATTCAACTGCCTCTTAACCATATGTTAAAAAATTAAGATGCTTAATCCTACTAATAATAAGAAATATATATATGAAAACTACACTGAGAATTCTGATCTAGAGGAAAATAAATTTTATAAGAAGAAGATATAAACTTAGACCTGGAAAGATTCTAAAAGGAAATGTGGCTTGATTTTAAAAACTTAAATATTCATACTTCTGTAAAATTTTACTTTTGTATCTCATTGTACTTTCTTCTCTTGGGGAGAAGTTTCTCTTTGGGGTGATTTTGAACCAACCACGAAACTAAAGAAGGAATAAATAAAAGAGAAGAAAGTCTTAATATTCCTGTGCAATAATTGGAAAAATAAATGAAAACAAGGAAACATGTATATATGTAGCTGAGATGTAGGAGGATGGCTCATGATTATCGAAAATATGTTAGGATGTAAAAGAAAAGTATTGCCTGGGGCTAAACTGCCAGCAGTGAAACACAGAAGAAAGATGCTCAGCTGGCTTTAGAGAGGAGATAGTAGAAGTAGGAAGCAAGCCCTCAAGACCAGGCTGTGGCCAGGAGGGGGCATTTCAGTCTGGGACAGCTTGGTTGCTGCCTTGATGTAGGGGAAAAATTAAAGTAGCTTCAGAGAGCAAGAGGGAACAGCAGGCAGAATGTTAGGTGCTATTGTGCTTCTAAAGTCAGGGTCCAATCCTCAAAAGGTACCATTAGCCCTAATAATATAAAATTACTTAAAATATAAATTCTATTTCTTTAATAATAAAACCTAACATGTGAATCAATATGCATTCTAATAAGAGAGAAAAGAGAAAATTTCACCAGTCAAAACAAATCACAGTTAGATTTTAATTGCATTGCTTCACACCATGCCGACAGGGAAAAGGTAGGACATTGCTGTCAAATTATGCCAGGAACTGCCTGGTTTCTGTCATAAAAGACAGATTATTTTTAAAATGTGCAACTCAATTATTCAAGGTTCAACATACCTACTATAGTACTCAATAAATGTTGGTTGACAATCGTGATTTTCTGTGTTTCAGGTTTGGAATGTGGAGCTATTTTAAAATAACCTTTAAAGTATAGGGGTTTTGTTTCCTTGTGATCTTTTGCTTCTTTATTTAATTTTAATTTAGACATGGTTCTTTGATTTTAAGCTGGGCTTATTTTGTAGGTTTTTTCCCCAAGCTCCATTAACAGTTTCAGAAAATTGCACTTTTATTTATTTACCTGAATCAGTATTTCTTTTATATATACTCAATTCAAAAGGTTGACAGTCTCCAAACATATACCACAGACCATTTAACCAGCATTTCAAATGAAAATAAAGGTGGTTTTAGCAGCATACAATAATTATATATCTACATTTATCCTAAAATATGCTAATGGGCAACTGATTAGGTTGTAGATATCCTAGAGTCCTCAGTAGTATTTATGTATGAATCTGCATGAATTACAACTTCAGCTGTTCGTCACTTTCAGCATAATGTTTCTCTATGCGTAGTTCTCATATAAGTGAAGCATACTTGGCCATTTCCTACTATGTGTATCTTCTGGATTTATCTCTTGTCACTCTACAATTAGGTTGTAGTAAAATTGGTGTTATATTTGCAGTGTTTAAACGATGCCATGTAATTTAACTGAACCAGAGATATAAATTACTCTGAATCAGCTGAAAATAGAGTCTGGCCAAGGAAAGGGAAGGATAGGATTATCTTTGAAATTCCTCACAAGCTATCTCTGACCTTTCCTATGTCAACATTTTGAAGGTACTTTCTCTGATTCCTTGAAGATAAGCAGCTCCATGAAGACAGGGCTTGTGATCTGAGGCAGATCAGAGTAATATAGAGAAACATTTGAAATATACTCAAAGGGGATATTTAAGCATCAACAATTTTCTGGGTTATGTATGTAATATTAAAATAGTTTCATGAAGTAAATACCTATGTATTATGTCCACAGTATTTGAGATTTTATAACCATTATCTTCAATCCTTGTGATACTGAGAGGTAGACAATTGACAGATAGGGAAACTGAGAATCACAGAGTTAGGTAATTTCCCTCAGAATGTCATTGCTGTAAGGGGTAGCCATGATGGAAATACAGCCACTTCCTATTCCAAAGTCTGGGAGGTTGGCACTCAAACCATGGTGCATGAACACAGAAAGTGAAAATACATGAAGGTTGAGTTCAGAAACTGGGAAGATGCTTTCATTTCTTTGAAACAGCTTTGATATCCTTTACCTCCCATCACCCCTCTCAGAACCACCCTTAGCCTAATCTAGTTCCTATTTAGCTCACTTATGAATAGTGGCATTATGAGAAAGCCAGGAGTGTAAGTCTCTGGCATATCTGCAATAGATATAGTCTCTATTACTTTGGACAAAGTAATAGTTACCCCCTCAGAGCCTCATCTGCAAAGTATGGATAAAAGCAAAGTGATCAGGGAGATTAATGAAATCACAGTTGTAGATTGTAGTCCATCCTCAATAATGGTTTCCAGCTCTCCTTCATTTCGACAATAGTTGTCTCGTTGGTTTCTTGGGCTATAGTTTATCTTCTGCCTCTAGTCTCCACTCAACTTGCATCATCATGCAACTAGGTTGCATGATGCAACTAGGTTGCAACATCATGACTCTAGGTTCTGTAAGGGAAAGAACCCGTGACCAGGATTTGTAAATGAGAGTGATACCTTTACTGAGTTATGTGACATGCTCCTTTACTTCCCTGACTATCCACCAGGTACAGAAACCAACAGCAAATACATTCATAAAGCTACCCTGGGCCACTACAGCCATCAAGAAACCAAGGGGACCAGGGATGAGGCAGACTGAGGACAGTGGCAGGAACTGAGAAGCGGAGATGCAGAAAGATGTAGCTTCCTCCACCGTTCAGAACTGTCTAGGTTGCAAGAGGCAGACAATCCAAACCAACTGAAAAACACAAACTAATAAAAGGGGAATTTATTAGATCATTAACTAAAAGGCTAGGTGTGGCTGGATAGGGGCTCAAGGGATATCATTAGGACGTGGCTTCTCTCTCCCAGGTCAGCTCTCTGTTGGCACTGATCTCAAACAGTTAATTCCCCATTGGTACAAAGTAGCCATAGTAGTTCCATCTGTACCTTTTCAATTCAATGGAAATAGAAAACCTGTCTCTGCCCGTTCTCAGAAGTCTCATTATAACATGTTTTATATTATAATGAGGTTGAGGCTCTGAATGGGTCATATGCCCATCCTTGAACCAACTTCTGTGGCCTGGGAAATGGGATGCGCTCACTGGTGTAGGTCCAGATCACATGCTCAACCCTGCGGCCAATCATGGAGGCCAGGGCAATATTATGTGTGGATTATCTCGGGGCAGGGATTTCCACCAAAGATCAGAGATACTAGATGTTGCCCCCAATGCTATCCACAGGGTAAAGGCTAGAGAGGACTTCGTGATACCTGGCCAACTCCCTCATTAAGAACAAGCGTCCTTTCTTTAAGAGGACCATACACTAAGGACATGCAGAACTGACCTGAGGTGGGTAAGGGCTTGTGTATTAAAGGACCTGAGAGAAGGTGAGTGGGCCAGAGCAGAGTTAGTAAGGTTTGGAGAATGGCTTGAAATAATGTTGGGGAGATAAGAGCAGCAAGATTATGAAAGGCCTTGTAGGTTATTAAGGAGTGTTGCTTTTAAGTACAATGGGAAGTCACTGGAGAGTAAAAACATTAATCCAGGAATATATGTTTTTTAAAAAAATCATTCCAGTGACTTTATAAAATTAGAGCAGAAAGGAGATACTTATTTCACTCAGAATTATGTCTATTAAACTATTTCATTTCAGCTTTCCTGATGTATGACTCTAGGCATACTGCTTTTCTTAGGACAAGAGAACATGCTTAATTCTTTAAGTCATTATATTCATATTCATTTCTAAAATACATATTTCTTAATTATAACGAAATACTTTAATATGTCAATGTGTAATGTCTATGAATTATTTTCAATTATATTTGAGTGCAGCAAACATCATGTTACCTAATGATTCCAAAATAAAGCAAATTAAACCTGGAAAAAAAGTCTTCCCTATGACATCATCTCTGCCCTCTAACTTCCACACCCAGAGAAGGTACGCTGCCTGCCTGAATCTGTGTCCAGCTGTTATCTACATGGAGGTCACTTGGAGAAAAGTAGATAGGGATGTAGCTTCCCAAGTCAGCTCAGGTGCTCCTGGTCCCCAAATCCTATGAGAGCCTTCTGCACAGCCATCAGCAGGGACATTGTAGCAGGCAGACCTGTGCAGCCCAGACACCAAGAGACATCACATAAGAAAGAGCCTTTCTCACCAACTATTTCAGGTTGTGGAGCCTCAGGGTAGTGAAAATGAGCCAGTACTAATGGTTTTGCTAATCAGAAACAGTGACTGAGATAAGATCTTAATTTTCTATTCCCTAGACCTTGCAGTGCTATATCATATATTCATGAAGTAATAATTTTGTAGAACATAGAACCACAGAAAGCTAGGGCTAAAATGACCCCCTCCTTAACCTAATGAAGAAGCAAAGGCCACGAGAGGGGTAGATCCTTGATCAGGCTAACATACCAAGTTGAATCACTGATTCAAAACCAAAATAACTATAATAATAATAATTTAATTTAAATTCTATATTCCCAGTCTCCTGGGATAAGAAAACTATATTTATTTATATATTTGCATGATGCTTTCACAGTCATAATTCCACGTATATTTACAATTTTAGAATAACAATATATCAATCCAGGACCACTTTAAGCTAATTTTTTACCTTGAGGGTTTCCTGGACCACGTAGGAAGCATAAATTTGAATCCCAAAACTATCTCAAAATGTGGTGGCTTAAAACAAGTCATTTGTTTGCTAGTTGTTATGATTGCTAGGGGAGACTTTTCCTCACTAGAGGCTAAGCCAAAATTAACGAGTTTCCTGGCAATAGACTCAGCGTGGGTGGTCTAAGATGTCCTCACTCACTTGACTGGTGGATGGTACTGGTCCTGTGTCTTCAGGTGACTAACCTGAGTTTATACATGTGGGTGGGCTCCAAAAACCCAGGGGGAGGGGCAGACACCACTGGATGAGTGCTTTTTCAAGCGCTTGTATCATGTTTGCTAATGTCCCATTGGTCAAAACAACTCACATGGCCAAGCCCAGTGTCAATGTAGGAAGGGACTTAAGGCCGGTGTGGTTTACTGGGGGCCATTACTGTAACAACCTACCTCAGGGCCCAAGAGCTGAGCAAGGAATGATAGACGGCCTTGCTTTGCGGAAGACACGGAGTGAAATCCTGGCTCCACCTGTGTGCAATTGTAGATAAATGACTTACCCTCTCAGAGCCTCGGTTTCATCTTGGGGAAAATAATAACTACTTCTCAGAGATTGTCATAAAGTTTAAATAATGTATATTAGGTCTCTGCCTAAACATGCTTTAGTCGGCCCCATCCAAAATGTTTTCGTCTTGATCCTGCTTCTGCTTCAAGATTTCACCTTGTTGCATTCTCTCTCTTTTGCAGCCTTGAAAAATTTCATTGAAAAGGCATTCTGATTTAAAAATCATATATGCCCACTGTAATAAAATATATATATATATTTATAGAACTCTATAGAGCTGGAAATAGTGGCTCCTCTTCCACCGTTCAGCCCATCCTTTTCATTCTGCACTATCCTCCTAAGTGAGGCTCCAGACTTCATGACAACTGCATCACACTGATGACTCTCAAATCTGAATGCCCAGTCCTGTCCTCCCCCATTCAGAGTCATTCACCCACCACATGAGCAGAAGTTCTCAGTTTTTAGCATTCTCCAGAATCACCTGGAGGGCACGTTAAACCCTGATTGCAGGGCCCCACCCCCCAGGGTTATGATTGAGTAGATCTTCGGTGGGGCCCAAGAATTTGAATGTCTACTACATTCCCAGATGATACTGATGCTGCTGGTCTGAGGACCACACAATTAGAACCATTGGCCTAGAAGCACTTCACTTCAACTTGTGCAAAGATCAACCATTCCTCTTGCAAGACCTTCCCCTTCCTGAATTTTATATAACAGGTAATGGCATTGATCCTGTTGGCCAAACTAGAAACCAATTGTAATTAAGGATGCTAAGCAGTTGGAGTATAGTATCAAGTTGCTCTGGTTACTATTTCTTCCTTCCTGTTTTCAAGATGGCTTCAGTCCTCATCAATTTCATTATCTATTAAACAGAGCCACCCAGTTATAAAGTCAAACACCTTTTGCTTCAAAATACTTTGTCTCATCATCTTCCCATGGTTGATGTGGAAAATTAGGTAATTTTGTTATTTGCTTGGCCTACTGATAAGGTAGAAGAAATAAGTTTTGCCACTGGAATCAAGATGTCTAATAAATCTGCATCCTCTGGTACTTTTCGGCGAAGTATTATAGGATGCCAGTATCTCACAAGAAAAAGATAGGAGGGGCTCTTCCAAGTTTGAAGGTGAAGATCACACTAGGGAAGTAATTTCACCTGTCGTTCCTCATATTGGTACTCCATCTTTTACCATGTTGCAAGAGTTGTTACATTGTAGAGAAGGGCCTAAACCTTATACAAAGCTGGTTCAGACTTACTTTTGCAAAGGCTGGAAACAGTCATGCCTTAGTGCCCATGGTGTCCAACCAAGAAAAAAATCTCTCAGATTTCATGAGCCAGATTTTTCTATGTTTTCCAGCTATAGAAAAGGGAGTCCTGGGTCTCTCTCAAGGGGACTATTTTACCAGTTTCTCCTTAACTACTCTCCTGTCTCTCCTTTGCCCCCTCCAAGCTATCCTCTATTCTGTGCATCAGAGCACTCCATCTAAAACCCAGGTTTGTTAATGTTATTCCCTTACTTAAGAATTTATAAGGAGGCTATCCATTGCCTACAGGAAAGCACAGCCAACAGTTTGTTGTTGCTCTTGAATGGAAAAGAAGTTGGGGCCAGATTATGAAGGCCCATTAATGCCATTCAAAGGATTCTGGCTTTTAGCCTGCAGGCAATTGGAAGCCATAGAAGGTTTAAAACAAAGGAATGACACATAGGATTTGTTGTTACTGTTTTTATGTTATTTCCACTCTGATATTAGTATAGAAGGTAGATTTGGCAAAAAAATTAGGCAGCAGAAGACTGGAGACAGAGAAACTAGTTAGGAAGCTGTTTTGTTAGTGAAGTAGGGGATGAGGAGAAGGAATGGAGTAGTATCTAATCTATAAGAAATATTTGTCTTGGTGTTGGTGGTGGAGCTGGTGAAATGAGTGATCCAGGTTAGCAATTTTGAAACAATCCCAGCTGTTATTGAGATGATGAAGATATAATAGCCTGGGTCTTCTCTGTGCTCTTGATGGAAGTGAGATCATCCCAGGTTGCTCACTATATTAGCATTTCATAAGCTGTTGGGAGAGCTTGGGCCATGAGCTGAAGCTGAGCTTCCTAAGTCCCCCAACATCCAGGATTAAATCAAATGCATCACAGTGATCAGCATGGCCTTTGGGCTTGTCACACTTAACAGCATTTCCTACCTCTGTGTCCTGAGAATTAGATCTTCCCCATGGAGGCAATCATATGCATTTAACACTGGGATGATAAATTTTTTCTTATTTGGTTTTTAAAATTAAAAGAACTGAGTAAGGCAGAAATTCCGGATTGTGTGAGGAAATGTGATAATGAGTCGTTTGTGGGCTCTGCCAAGTTCTCTCCATCATGTTACCAGGGAGATGGTGAACACCTAAAATCAGTACAGCTGGGGCAGAAGAAGCTAAAGTAAAAAGTCTCATAGGGCAATTTTTTTGTTTCCTAACACTTAAACTCTTAAGACAATTTTATAATACAAATTAAATTAGATTTATTTGCAGAAGACAAATAAAATGTAAAAGAGAATAAAATATTTTAGCAGAGCCCACAGAGGCCTCACCTATAGTACATGCCTATTAAATATTAAACAATCTAAATCAGGGATAGTAAATTCATGATAAATGATTAGAAATACAACCTGAATAAATCCCATAGTCCCATGTGGTTTATTCTTTGTACTATATAAACTGTTTAAAATTTTACCAGGTGTCTCAAAAATTGTCAAAGGAGGATGTGCAATTTATTTAGAGTAGAAAATCTTAAAATTTCTCTCCCCAGGACTGCCTCTTTCAGTGTCCTTCACCTAGAACCTACCTTGTCCTCAAAATTTTCTCCTTCCCACTCTCAACACCCAACTCTCAAAAATGCTTGCTGATATCATGTGACCAATCTCTCTCTCCTCTCCCTCCCTAATTAACATTTCTTTCAGCTTATTCTGCATTTCCTCTAGCTCCTCTGGTTTCTTAAAAGGCTCTTCTTTATTTTTTACCCGAATTCTGTACAAAAAAAAAATCCTTTCTTCTCGGAAGCAAAAGGCAGAAGGGGAGATAGCAAGAACTGATACAGTGATCATTTTTGTCCCTGTTACACATTAATATTTTTATACCTGTTATAGGAAAAACCAAGAATAATATGAAACATATCACTAACTTTCAATAACATCAGAATTAGGCAGTGATTAGGAACATGAGCTTCAGAATCAGAAAAACCTGTGTTAAGACTCTGGCTCTGCCATTTGCTGCTTCCCTAGGTTTCAGCATCTACAAATGCAAAAGGACATGGATTAGAATTGAATTGGATAATTCATGTAAAATATTCAGCATAGTTCCTGGAAACTTTTATTATAATTATTGAATAAGGTATGTTGTGAATATTTTATTATAATTATTCATATAAATTATGAGTGTTTTATTATAATTATTCATTCTTATCTTGGGGGAAAATAGTCCATAGGGAACAGGAAGTTAGCCCAGGACAATCCTTCCTACGGGCACAAAACATTTAACAATCCAGAAAACAAGTTACTTTCTATCCTCAACCCTAGAGAAAAATGCTATTTTCCCCATAGGTCATAAAGTATTCCTGCCTTCTCATGTGGTCGCATGCTCAGTGGAGTTCCTGGCAACTCAACACACATCAATGGATTGATTAATGGACTGTTGAAACAACGAATATCTCAGGGACACCAGATACAAACCAAGTAGCAATGAGCCTGAAAGTCTGCCTGGTGATAGAATGAAGTATGTGCCCTTCTTCAGTCACTCCTGGACCAACTCTATCAACCAACAGTTGTGTGGATGCAAGTAGCCCACATGAGTTCTCTTTCCCCATCAGCTGGTAAAGTAGATGGTTCATTTGTTCACTCATTCACTGGACATTTTCTGAGCTCCCATTGTGTGCCAAGCATTGTGCTTTTCACAGAGGAAAGGATAGGGTTCTAACACTAGGGAGGTTCTCTTCAGCAAGGAGGAGGTATCACAGACCAGTGCTCCTCAAACTAGAATGTACATACAATTCCCCCTGAGAATCTTGTTAAAATGCAGGTTTTGATTTAGTAGCTCTGGGATGGGCTGGAATTTTACATTTCTAATAAGTTCCCAGGTAATATGCACACCATTCATCTCGAAGTTCACTACTCAAAGGTTAATCCTCAGACCAGGAGCATGGGTAGGTTGTCAATTTAAGAATGCTGATGCCTATTAATTCAGTTGAATTAGTTCCCTCCTGTTATTTTGTAGATTCCCAAGCACACATAGCCATGTCCATCTGATTATGCAGCGGGATCAAAGGGAAGATGAGAGATGCTTACGTGAAAATGGCCATCATTGTAAGGAGGGAAGAACCCAATGATATCAGATTTGTTTGATTTTCTGTAATAATTCCTGAAAGGTCAGAAATAGCAAATTCCCAATTTTAAATGTTTCCCTATCACTTCCCAGGCCACCCTGCTGAGGAGGGCTAGATGTAGAGGACAGTGGGAAGAGGGTGGGTACCATACAGTAGTGTACTGGATGCAGAACCAGACTCTGCCCCTTCCTACCTAGATCACTCAGCTGAAATGAGGAAATTTTGTGTTTTAATCTCTAAATCTCAAAAATGGGAATGCTTATCATACCTACCTCAGAGCCTTGTTGTATTTCATGAGATGATTTGCAGAAAGCACCTAGCACAGTGCCTGCAGTGACCATTCAATGGTGTGTGTAATTATTATTGTTATTAAATAAAACTGGGAGCCGTGATAAATATTCTTTATCAGTACTTTGTCAAGGCACACTGGAGAAAGATAAATCTAAATTAGAGACCATACTCTGACTCATGTGGTTTTAAATCAGATGGGTAATGTTGTGTGAGCACAGGTGTTTTGTAGTTTGGTTTCTCTTCTAACACGAGAAAAAAAATGATCAAAAAGAAGAGAGAGAAAACAATCACTATTTGAAAGCGAATGAAGGGCGCCACCCTCCTCCCAGCCCTTTTTTTTTCTTACTTTGACATCTCAGTGTGTGTTTTTTTTTCTTTTAGCTGTGAGTTCTGGGATAGGTGATAACTGCCAGTAATAGGATTAGCATTGATTTCTTTAGCAAGAACAGAGATGTGGCAGTTCCAACCATTTCCTGAACTGCCAGCTTTGAAATATCAAAAAAATAGAGAGAGAAAAAAAGAAAAAAGAAAAGAAAGAAATGAAAAGAAAGAAGTCGGTAGGGGGAAAATACAGCTTTTAGAGAAATGGAAGCGTGTGTGAATCCCACTGTGCGTGTCTGTGTGGGGGCGTATGGACACACATGTGCACATAGACGGATACAGGATCACTCGGACACATGTAGTTCATGCCAATATTTTGTTGTCTGGTGATAAAGGATCAAAAGCTCTGTCTCTGTTCTGCTTCAAAAAAAGGTTTTAAACATTCATTTGGCTTTCTTTTTCTTTCATTTGTGAACACATTTACCAACTGATCTTTCATAGTTATCCTTGAATTCTGACTTTTGTAACCTTGAAATTCAAACAAAGGAAAGAAGTGTCTCAGAGAAAGACTGTACAGTGGGCCCTGCCAGAGTCACGCCCCCAGCATTCCGTTTCTCTGAGACTAGCCCCCCAGGATTCCATTTCTCTGAGACTAAGTCCACAGGACACCAAAATACAGGATGAAGTTCTCCAAATCTCAACCAAAGTGTCTCCTTAAAACGAGCTGGTGGACCTCCTGCAGGAGACTCAAGTCTTCACATCTGAGCCAAGGAGTTAGGGGTCTACCCTCTTTCCCAAAGGTGCCAAACACAAATCCAAGCAGGGGGTGAGGCAATGCCCTCCAGCTTCTGGTGCTAAAACTAAAGAGGAAGAAAAATGGGGCAAAGGGTGGGCTTCTTCCACAGCCTTTGAGCTACTTTGGAAGCAAAACTAGTATAAAGCAGGATTTGAGGTCAAGATATCAGGTCAATCACATAAGTCATATCTTGAGGCTCAACAATTTAGAAATAGAGAATTTTCTAGAAGAAAGAAGTAGAGGAAGGGGTAGTGAGAGGTGGTTCTCTTTGATGTCTCCTTGGGTTGGATATATCCAAATCAGTACAAGTGATTTGGGGGGAAAAAATCATTTTACGGAGAAAACCCATTAAACCAATTGATTGAGGATTACTTAGCAAATTATTTTATGAATTATGATATCTTATGATGATTATCATAGTAGCTACTATTAACTGAATAGGAGTTATGTACCAGGGACTGTATGAAGTCCTCTGTATGTACTCATTAGCACTTTTAATCTTCATGAAAGAAGTTAGATAATGTCTACTTTACATCTTACAGGTCAGGAAACTTAAGCTCAGATAAGTGACTTGCCCAACATCACACAGCAATAAAGTAATAAAGCCTATATTTAACCCCAAACCTGGATGATTCCAATGTCTAGTGTAACTGAGTCACCACCTTTCCTTTAAGGTATTACATTTTCATTTGCTGAGACACTATCAAATGAGAGCCATTCCTCCATATTCATTTATTCATTCACTCACCATCCAGTCAGCATCATTTGGGCACCTGATATATATCATCTACAGAGGTAGGACATTGAATTCAAGGATGAATCAGTCAAGGTTCCTGACACAAAGTGCTCAGAGCCACGTGGGGTAGACTGACCCAAGGATAGCACAGAGGAGAAATGAACTTAGACAGTACCTTCACAAAGATAGGGTTCTACTGGAACTGGAGGTTGAGTAGGAATTCATAGAACATACACGTTATAGTAAGTAATTTCTTAGACGGCTCTAATCAGCAGCTTCAAAATTCCCAAAGGCAAAAATATCCTGTTGAACCATGTTTACAAAACACCTTAGCAATAAGTTGAACAGATCAAATATTAACTTAAACTGTTCAACACAAGTTGTCAAGTAATTATTTTACTTGTTGCTTATTCTCATTGAAATAATGTTTGATAGTATACACACATTTTAAAACAACATTTATGCTTTTCTTTCTCATTTGTAATGCTGTTCTTTGGAAAAAAGTGGAAAATTAATATAGCTTACTATGTATTAATAAACATTTATATATGTATATTTCTGTGTTTATTTTTATATATGTACACATATATATGAAAATTTAAATCACTCATAATCCTGCTACTCAGAGTTATCCAAGGTTAACATCTTGGAATATATTTCCTTCCAGTATATTTCTATACAGTTATCAATTTAGTGCACAGAATTAGATTTATAATATATATACTGTATTTTAATGTTTTTACCCACATTTCTATCTTTATAATGAACATTTAACACTTTTTTGTGTGACTAAACATTCTCTGACAGTATAACTTCTAATGGTTCCCTAACATTCACCCGCTACATGCCCCATTCCATCCCTGCTCTACAGAACATTTAGGTACTTTCCTTTTTGTTGTTGTTGTATTATGAATTATACTGCAAAGAATATTCTTGTATATAGATTTTTGTGTGCATTTTTAATTATTTCCTAAGGATAAATTCCCAGAAATGTTATTATCTCATCAAAAGTTTAAAACCATTTTAAAGTTTTTGGTGTGTATTTCTAAATATATATTCAGAAATATAGAATCAATTTGCCTTCCCAAAAGCAGAGTAAGAGTGCCCATCTTCTGCATTCTCACGAATATTGGATATTTCCATTTAAACCACTTAAAAAGTATTTCCCAATTGAGTAGGCAGAAAATTGTATCTTGTTTTTATTTGCTTATCACTGAATACTGATGAGGTTAGGCATTTTTCATACATTTATTATTCACTTGTATTTCTTCTTTTGTCATTTATTCATGTCCTTTGCCCATTTTTCAGTTTCCAGGCTTATCTTATTCTTATTGATTGGTAGGCGTTCCTTATAGATTAAGGATATTAACCCTTCGTTTGTCAGAGGTGCTGACACAGCCTTAAACACTAGTTCAAACACATCATTTTTTCCATTCTTTAAAGTTCAACTCAGATTTCCACAAACTGAAATAAGCCAACCACGCTCTGTGCCCTGGCTCCCAATCACACAAAACCTACAGCTCTGGAGCATATTATGATCTGCATCTTAATTTACTAATTGTTTCCTATGCACTAAGCTTGTCCGCATCCTACCCCTCCCAAACTAGAAAGTTCATTGAATATAATACACCATCTAAATCTTCTCTTTTTGCTATCTCCATTGTTTAATAAACAGCCAATTACTTCTCTGTCTTCACACTGTTCCCTCTCTAGTCTAGATACCAGAAACCATGATTTCCAAACACTCTTCTAGGAACTTGGCTCTGTTATTTGCCTAATCTTCAGTTTTAAAGTAGGATCTTTTAAGAATGGCACCGAGGCCATAAATACGTAAGCATGGTCAATGTGAATGGAGTCTAACACTTATTTCTTCATTAGTATAAACTGGACCACCTGTAACTGCTCAGAAACAATACCATAAGAGCTTTTTCTCTCTTGTAGAGAAGAAAGAGACAGGAAGATCTGAGTGGCAATGCATCCTGGTGATGCTGGAGATGGTGACATTGCATGAACTCTCTCTGATCCCCTTGTTAGGAAGGTAAATAGAAAGAATGGGAGATGCTTCTATTTCATTCTGGCCCAATCACTCTGGATTATGGTTGTCGAATAAAATACGGGTCATCCTGTTAAATTTGAATTTCAGATAACAAATGAATAATTTTAAGTAGAAGTATGGTCTATACTTCTGAAATGCAAAATTTAACTGGGTATAAAGTATTTTGATTTGCTAAATCTGGCAACCCAACCCTGGATAAAAACCCACTGGGCACTAGAAATTTAAACAGAAGGTTTAGGAAGAGAATATGACTGAAGAGTAAGTAGAGACCAAGGCCATTTGGAATTTATATGTTGTATATATTGGCAACACAGATTTGAAACAATCTCCCCTTATTAGAGGAGGAAACTTTAAAAAAAAAGAAGTGAAAGCAGCATCCTGAAGATCCAAAGTAAGAGAAGACTATGAAAAAGATTTCCTGTAGGACCCAGAATACATTCCTAGAAAATTGTTCAGCATTCTTAATTGGATACAAGAAGACTGAACCTCTATAGAACAGGAATAGAAACCCACGAGGTACAAGTGAATCAGGAAGAGATCAAAAGGGAGATAAGTAAGGTGAGGAATTATTGAAAAGAGACCAAAAATTAATTAACAGCATTAAAATCTCCTTTGACACAATAAAAAGTAGAACTTCTTTCAAAATATGAAATCTTTCATGTAGAAGAAAACCTTAGGAAGCTCTCTTAGAATGTAGAGGAAACAGCCAAAAAAAAGAAAAAAGAGAGACAATTATTGCTTTGAAGCCAGAGATAGGATAAACAATGTTAGAATAATAGGTGTTTTAGAAATAACAGGACCAGATAATATAAAAATAGGGTTGAAGGTGTTGGTTTGGGATAAGGTGAAGTAAGCATACTCTATCTTGCTCTTCCACTGAATGCAGCTTTAAAACCTGGACAGAAAACTGAAAATTATATAGGAGCATGCAGACCAGAATTCAAAGTATCACTGAAGCAGTGATATCCCACCAATATCCCCCAACCTGATCTCAGTGCAGCCCCAAACCCAGAAGTTGGCACCCAGGTACAGAGAATGCTCCAGTAGTAGCTTCCTAGTTCTGGCTCCAGAAGTGGGAAATAGAACTCCTAATGCTCAGATAGACTATGGAAATCCCTATCTTCTTTTCCTTTGCTCCATTCTCAAGCTTCCCAGCCTCCAAGCAAACCCACAGTGGTAGCAGCAACAGAAGTCCCCAGGAGCCAAAACTATGAATGGTGGGTAATTTTCTTCTAACAGAGCTGTGTTCCCAAAAGAATGAGGCAAACTTCCCATCTCTCTCTCTCTCCTTCCTGCCCTTGTCACTTGATTTTGGACATAGAAGCAGCAGCAGGCAGAAGGCAGGGTAACTAAGGCCCCAGTTTTCTTCATGGAGGACTGAAAAGAGGAGCCCCCCAGAAAATAAAAAAAATACCAGGAAGATGGCAAAGAGGGAGGAACTTGGAAAACAAACCCATAAAGTTGTTTACAAACTCCTGAGCACATACTTGGATGTAATCTTAAACAGCATCCCAAATAATCTGAGAACTGGACAGATAGACAATCACCTAGCTTCCAGATTGGCCACTGGGTGGCATACATGTGGGCCAGCAGTAAATAGTACTGCTAATGCTCTGAAAATTTAATAAATATTAGAAACACAGCCCACAGAAGACAGATTGAAACTAGCAGCCTGAACCTAACCAGGTTGATTTCCTGCTAAAACAAAAATATCAAATTCTCCATAGGACTTCACAAGACTTGGAGTCATAATAATCAAAATATTGAGATACAATGCAAAACTACTCAGCATATGATAAACAAAGAAAATATCAGCTCACATGAGAGAAGACAATGAAAGAGACCAACAACAAAATGATACAGATGTTAGAATTATCTCATAAAGTCCTTAAGGCAGCTCTTTTTCTCTAATGCTCAAAAAAAAAAAAAAAAAGGACACGCTTAAAACAAATGGAAAAATAAAAAGTCTCAGCAAAGAAACATAAGACATCAAGAAGAACCAAATGGAAATTCTAGAATTTAAAAATAATATAACTGAAATTTAAAACTCAATTGAGAGGCTCAGTAGCAGAATGGAGATGACAGAGAAAATGACCATGAAACTTGAAGATATTTCCATAGAAATTATCCAATCAGAAAAACAAAGAGAAAAAAGATTGAAAAAAAAAAGAGAGAAGAACTTCAGGACCTGAGGGACAATAACAAAAGTTATTGTCATACAAGTCCCAGAAGGAGAAGAAAAAGACTACAGTGCTAATGAAGGAATCAATGAAGATGAAAATAAATGAGGAGAAAACATGTTCATGGATTAGAAGATTCAAATTATAGATATCAATCCTTCCCCAAATTGATTGATAGATTTAACATAATTCCACTCTGAATCCCAGTAATAGTCTTTGTAGATATAGACAAAATGATCCTAAAATGTATATAGGAAGGCAAAGGAATTAGCAGAGCTAAAACAATATTTTAAAGAATAATAAATCTGGAGTACTCATACTAGCCAATTTTAAGATTTGCTACAAAGCTACAGAACTCAAGACAATACAAATTGGCAAAGGAATAGACACATAGATCAATGGAACATAATAAATAGACCAGAAATATGCCCCAACAAATATGGTTAATTGTTTTAATTCCACTTAACAAATTTTAAAACCAAGACCTAAAAGGATCAAAATGTTTCCATGTAACTTAACTGAATCCCAGAAAAAATTCAAGAACCCAGCACCCAACAAGGAAAAACACATGATGTCTGTCATCAGATCAAAAATTACTATGCATGCTTTACAAGCAGGAAAAAACAACCCAAATGAGGAGAAATGTTGATCAATGTACACCAACTCAGATTGCCACAGATATTAGAATTAGCAATTAGAAATTATCCCAAATGAATAAAGAGAAAATAATAAAAAAAACAGGGCATCAGTGCTCTGAATAACAAATTCAGGAGCCTATTTATACATGTCACTGGTGTCCCTAAAGTTGGGGTGTGGGGAAGGAAAAAAATGTTTCAATAGATAATGGCTGAAATTTTTCCAGATTCAATGAAAACTATAAACCCACAGATCCTAAAGCTCAATGAATCCAAGCACAGAAACGTGAAGAAAAGTACACCAAGTTACCTCACAATCAATTTGCTAATCATCAGTAATAAAGAGAATCCATAAAAACAGGCAGAGGACAAAAGCTCTGTACAGAGGAATATAGATAAGTATTACAGTAGCTTTCTTTTCAGAAACAATAAAGCAAGAAGATAACGGATCAATCTTTCAAATACTAAAGAAAAAAATCAGGATAAATTAGGAGTTTGGGATTAACAGATACACACTACTATATATAAAATAGATAAACAACAAGGACCTACTATATAGTTTAGGGAACTACATTCAATATCTTATAATAGCCTATAATGGAAGAGAATCTAAAAAAGAATATATATATATATGAATCACTGCTGTGCACTTGAAACTAACACATCGTAAATCAACTATACTTCAAGTTAAAAAAAAATTTATTTTAAGTCAACCTAAAATTCTATACCCAGAAAAAATATCTTTTAGAAACAAAGTGCATTTGAAGGGGAAATTTTTGATTTTTTTAGAAGAAGCTGAAAGAATTGATCACCAGCAGATCAGCATTACCGAAAAAATAAATAAAAGAAATTCTTTACCCAGAAGGAAAATGATACCAGATGGAAATGTGGATCTACACAAAGAAATAAAGAGCATATGCCCATTCAAATACTTGTATATAAATGTTCATAGTAGTTTTATTTGTAATAAACTAAAAACTAGAAACAAGCCAGATGTCCATTGGCAGGTGAATGGATAAACAAATTTCAAGATATCCATACAATGAAATACTACTCAGCAATAAAATGAAATGAACTAGTAACACATGCAACAATACTGATGGATCTCAAAATCATACTAAGTGAAAGAAGCAAGAAAATAAAATAGTAAATACTATATGATTACATTTATATAAAATTCTACATAATACAACTAATCTATAGGGACAGAAATATCACTGGTTTACTAGAGACGGAAGGGGTAAGATGGAGGGGGAGAAATAGAGGAATTACAAAGAGGCAGAAAAAAACTTATGAGGACAATGGATACATTTATTATTTTAATTGTGGTGATGGTTTCATGGGTGTATATATATGTCTAATTTATCAAATTGTAAACTTTAAATAAGTGCAGTTTAAACCTCAGTAAAGCTATTTTTAAATAGAGAGAGGTGTGATATTTCCCACAGTGGTAGTTTCTTAGTCTTTCACAGTTAAGAAAAGACTGACATTGAGATCATCAGAATTGGCATTAAAGATGTAAACATATCATCATGTGAGGTCCCTGACAAATGACTATTCTAAGCAGTCCAGCTTGGAAATGTAGAGAAAAAAGTTTTTATTTGGTAATCTTTAGGCAGAGAATACTAAATCTATAAATACGGTACTCGTTTTCCACCAAGTTGTTAGTTGAAATAGATCAACAGATAAATTTTACATAATCAGGAAGCATAACAAAAGTCTATACCTATACTCTGGAACAAATTCATGATTAGGGTATTATTAGACCTGTTCTACCTATGAAGAAATAGAGCTCAGAGAGATTGAGTTGGCAAGTTAGCCCAGGATCACATAGGTAGCAAAGGGCAGAGTCAGAACCCTCATACAAGCCGCCTAACTCCAGAACTATCAATATTATCTCCTACACAGCTAATATCTGACTCTACCCTTTGTGCATGACCTGGGATGGCAGGGCATCACCTAAGGCTAAGTATTTCAGTATAGTCACTGAACTTTTATGTTCCCAAAATTCATAGGGGAACAATTAATCCACTAATTCTTACCTTCTTTTTTCTCTTATTTGGAGACTTGCCTACTTTCCAACAATTTTCCTAGAATTGATCCCTCTTTTGCTCTCCCCCTCATGTCCTAATTCCAACCCATCAGCAAACCCTGTTGGCTCTACTTCCACAACATACTCCGAGTCAGTTTGCTTTGCTCTATCGCCACAATACCACCCCAGTTCAAGCACCATCATCTCTTGCTTGCTGAATGACTTTTGTCTATGATATGAGGTGCACATTTCCCCCAGTTGGTCATTTGTCTTTAAACTTGTTTATGTTTTGATGTTTTCTTTCTTTTCATATACCACTGTTTTATTTTTATGTACTCAAATTTATTAGTCTCTCCATTTGTAGCTTCTGGTCTTTGAGTCATATTTGGAAAGGCCTCCCCTAACTGTTGATTTTGAATAAACAAACTTGAGAGCCTGAGCGGGCACTAGAAAGGGGATTGCATCTGTGCTACCACCCGCCAACACATGCTGCAAGTCATCCCCAAGCTTGGAAGTTTACATAGAGCTTTAGTCTAAGACTTCTTAATGCACAGAGCTGCTCCAAAGGAATACACCTATTTTTCAATCTCTCAGCCTTCAAGCTGGACTTTAAGAAGCAATACTCAAATCCAGTAGACCCTTTTTGTACAGGTGGTCAAACCTTGGGCTGCCACAATAAATCTTTGACTTTCATAAGTACTTCAAAATACTTAAGTGCATAGGCATTCATCTACAATGAGGGGGAAAGAAAACACTAGTATTAAATACATCAACTTAAATTTTTTCTAAAATCATGAACAAAACAATTGTTAATTCTATAGAAAAAAGGCAACATTATATCTTGATTCAAACAAACTTAAAAAAATGATGAGATAATTAGAAAAATATGAATATAAACTAAATATTTGATAATGTTAAGGAATTTTTGTTAATTTAATTTTGGTGTGATAGTGGTAACATGGCTCTATTTTCTTCTTAAATAGTCCTTTTAACTGTTGGAGACATACACTGAAATATTTATGGATAAAATGATATAATGTCTAGGATTTGCTTTAAAATGTCCAGAGATATTTTTAATGGTAGGGATATATATGAAGCAGTATTAGCCATGAGTTAATATTTATTGAAGATAGGTGATGTGTTCATGGGGATTTATTATATCATTGTCTGTACTTTTGGATATGTTTGAAACTTTCCATAATATATTTCAGAGATAATATGTTAATTATATAGATTAACTCCTTTTGGAATAAGATTTGGGAGTGCATCTATGAGGCCTCACTGGGGGCTAATGGACTCAACACCTTTTCCAACCCCTTTTCCACTGACTACATAGAGGCTGGAACATGTGAATGATCATTTTCCCAGCATTCTTTGCAACTAGGTGTCCCTTGAGTCACAACTTTGAACAATGAAGTGAAGCTAAAGTCTGCTGGGATTTCTCAGAAAACTTTTGCTCTTTATACAGTGTGGCTGGCTTCCACCTCTCTTTTCCCTCTTTGAATGGGACCTAGGTTCTGACTGTGAAGCCATATTGCAACCATGAGAAAGCCAAACTGAAATATAAAAACCAAGCCTGCTTCCCCTGAAACACTTAACCAAGACTTTCAGCCCCCTAACTCCAGACATCTGAGATATCTATTTATATTAAATGTAAATATGTTTCTTAAAATACTTACAGTATTGAAATCACTGTAAGTCAGATTTTCTGTTACTTGCAACTAAACACCTTCCTAACTGATCCAATCTGTTGTACACAATTTCTTATATAATAAAATTTCTGGTCTCCACTATGAAGCAATGCTAGAATCTGTTGCTAACTGAAAAGTTTTGTTAATTTGAAATGGATCCCAAAATGCCATTTAAAAACTTTTATTCATATTCCCTAAGCCCAGTTGGATCATCTCACCAAAGTATCTGAAAGCTTATTTAAAACTAGTTGTAGGAATTGAGGAAGATGGCGGAAGAGTAAGATGCGGAGATCACCTTCCCAACACATTTTTAAATTAAAAAATAATCTTATTTTTAAAATTTCTGATAGCAAATGATACACATTCATTTTGGAAAACACAAAGGAGCATAAAGAAGAAATTATAAAAAAATCATCTTAATCCTGCTAAACGTTGTTAAATATTTCAGTTTCTTTTCTTTTAGTCTTTTTTCTACACAAAATATTCACAAATGAAATCTAGTTGTATAAAAATTGAATAATACTGTATACACTGTTTTGTATGCTCCTCTTTCACTTAACATTTTAAGATAATCCTTTTCCATTATCCTTAAGAATTATTTGAAACAAAGTTGGTACTTAAATGGATTGACAAATTGAATATAATAATAACAGAACTGGGAGAATATAGATGATTATTTAACTTAAGCATGCTAAAGACATTTCTCAACATATAAGCAAAGGCTGAAATTATGCAGAAAAATAACTTTTATTACTTTAAAAATAAGCCTTTAGAAACCTTCAGGATGGCGGAGGAGTAAGATGTGGAGATCACCTTCCTCCCTACAAATACATCAGAAATATATCTACATGTGGAAAAACTCCTACAGAACACCTACTGAAGGCTGGCAGAAGACCTCAGACTTCCCCAAAGGCAACACACTCCCCACATACCTGGGTAGGGCAAAAGAAAAAAGAAAAAACAGAGACAAAAGAATAGGGATGGGACCTGCACCAGTGGGAGGGAGCTGTGAAGGAGGAAAGGTTTCCACACACTAGGAAGCCCCTTTGCGTGCGGAGACTGCAGGTGGTGGAGGGGGGACGCTTCGGAGCCGCGCAGGAGAGCGCAGCAACAGGGTTGCGGAGGGCAAAGCGGAGAGATTCCCGCACAGAGGATCGGTGCCGCCCAGCACTCACCAGCCCGAGAGGCTTGTCTGCTCACCAGCCGGGGTGGGCAGGGGCTGGGAGCTGAGGCTCAGGCTTCAGAGGTTGGATCACAGGGAGAGGACTGGGGTTGGCGGTGTGAACACGGCTTGAAGGGGCTAGTGCGCCACGGCTAGCCGGGAGGGAGTCCGGGAAAAAGTCTGGACCTGCCGAAGAGGCAAGAGACTTTTTCTTCCCCCTTTGCTTCCTGGTGAGCTAGGAGAGGGGATTAAGAGCGCTGCTTAAAGGAGCTCCAGAGATGGGCGCCAGCCACGGCTATCAGCGCGGACCCCAGAGACGGGCATGAGACACTAAGGCTGCTGCTGCCACCACCAAGAAGCCTGTGTGCGAGCACAGGTCACTCTCCACACCTCCCCTCCTGGGAGCCTGTGCAGCACGCCACTGCTGGGGTCCCGGGATCCAGGGACAACTTCCCTGAGAGAACGCATGGCGCGCCTCAGGCTGGTGCAACATCATGCCGGCCTCTGCCACCGCAGGCTCGCCCTGCATCCGTACCCCTCCCTCCCCGAGCCTGAGTGAACCAGAGCCCCTGAATCAGCTGCTCCTTTAACCCCATCCTGTCTGAGCGAAGAACAGACGCCCTCAGGACACCTACACACAGAGGCGGGGCCAAATCCAAAGCTGAACCCTGGGAGCTGTGTGAACAAAGAAGAGAAAGGGAAATTTCTCCCAGCAGCCTCAGGAGCAGCAGATTAAATCTCCAAAATCAACTTGATGTACCCTGCATCTGTGGAATACCTGAAAAGACAACGAATCCTCCCAAATTGAGGAGGTGGACTTTGAGAGCAAGATATATCCTTTTTTCCCCTTTTCCTCTTTTTGTGAGTGTGTATGTGTATGCTTCTGGGTGAGATTTTGTCTGTATAGCTTTGCTTTCACCATTTGACCTAGGGTTCTGTCCGTCCGTTTTTCTTTGTTTTTTTTTTTTTTTACTTAAAAAACAATTTTTTTCTTAATAATTATTTTTTATTTTATTTTACCTTACTTTATTATATCCTCTTTCTTTCTTTCTTCCTTCCTTCCTTTCTTTCTTTTTCTTTCTTTCTACTTTTTTTCCCTTTTATTCTGAGCCGTGTGGATGAAAGGCTCTTGGTGCTCCAGCCAGGAGTCAGTGCTGTGCCTCTGAGGTG
>NC_041214.2:30881792-30882307 GCF_002837175.3 Physeter macrocephalus
AACAATGGGAACTATGAACCTGCAGGCTGCAAAAAGGAGACCCCAAACACAGTAAGATAAGCAAAATGAGAAGACAGAAAAACACACAGCAGATGACGGAGCAAGGTAAAAACCCACCAGACCTAAAAAATGAAGAGGAAATAGGCAGTCTACCTGAAAAAGAATTCAGAATAATGATAGTGAAGATGATCCAAAATCTTGGAAATAGAATAGAGAAAATGCAAGAAACATTTAACAAGGACATAGAAGAACTAAAGAGGAAACAAGCAATGACGAACAACAAAATAAATGAAATGAAAAATACTAAAGATGGGATCAATAGCAGAATAACTGAGGCAGAAGAACGGATAAGTGACCTGGAAGATAAAATAGTGGAAATAACTACTGCAGAGCAGAATAAAGAAAAAAGAATGAAAAGAAATGAGGACAGTCTCAGAAACCTCTGGGACAACATTAAATGCACCACCATTCGAATTATAGGGGTCCCAGAAGAAGAAGAGAAAAAGAAAGGGACT
>NC_041214.2:30882870-30883449 GCF_002837175.3 Physeter macrocephalus
GGAACATACATATTGATAATTACCTTAAATGTAAATAGATTAAATGCTCCCACCAAAAGACACAGACTGGCTGAATGGATACAAAAATAAGACCCATATATATGCTGTCTGCAAGAGACCCACTTCAGACCTAGGGACACATACAGACTGAAAGAGAGGGGATGGAAAATGATATTCCATGCAAATGGAAATCAAAAGAAAGCTGGAGGGCTTCCCTGCTGGCACAGTGGTTGAGAGTCTGCCTGCCGATGCAGGGAACACGGGTTCATGCCCCGGTCCGGGAAGATACCACATGCCGCGGAACAGCTAGGCCCATGAGCCATGGCCGCTGAGCCTGCGCTCCACGATGGGAGAGGCCACAACAGTGAGAGGCCCGCATACCACAAAAAAGAAAAAAATAAAGTTGGAGTAGCAATTCTCATATCAGAAAAAATAGACTTTAAAATAAAGACTATTACAAGAGACAAAGAAGGACACTACATAATGATCAAGGGATCGATCCAAGAAGAAGATATAACAATTGTAAATATTTATGCACCCAACATAGGAGCACCTCAATACATAAGGCAAATACTAACA
>NC_041214.2:30884404-30884892 GCF_002837175.3 Physeter macrocephalus
TACTAGCAAACAGAATCCAACAGCACATTAAAAGGATCATACACCATGATCAAGTGGGGTTTATTCCAGGAATGCAAGGATTCTTCAATACATGCAAATCAATCAACCATATTAACAAATTGAAGGAGAAAAACCATATGATCATCTCAATAGATGCAGAGAAAGCTTTCGACAAATTCAACACCCATTTATGGTTGATAAAAACCCTGCAGAAAGTAGGCAAAGAGGAAACTTTCCTCAACATAATAAAGGCCATATATGGCAAACCCACAGCCAACATCATCCTCAATGGTGAAAACTGAAACCATTTCTACTAAGATCAGGAACAAGACAAGGTTGCCCACTCTCACCACTATTGTTCAACATAGTTTTGGAGGTTTTAGCCACAGCAATCAGAGAAAAAAACAAATAAAAGGAATCCAAATTGGAAAAGAAGAAGTAATGCTGTCACTGTTTGCAGATGACATGATACTATACATAGAGAATCC
>NC_041214.2:30884997-30885497 GCF_002837175.3 Physeter macrocephalus
AAGGAGACAAAAGACCTGTATGCAGAAAATTATAAGACACTGATGAAAGAAATTAAAGATGATACAAACAGATGGAGAGATATACCATGTTCTTGGATTGGAAGACTCAACATTGTGAAAATGACTCAACTACCCAAAGCAATCTACAGCGTCAATGCAATCCCTATCAAACTACCACTGGCGTTTTTTACAGAACTAGAACAAAAAATTTCACAATTTGTATGGAAACACAAAAGACCTCGAATAGCCAAAGCAATTTTGAGAACGAAAAATGGAGCTGGAGGAATCAGGTTCCCTGACTTCAGACTACACTACAAAGCTACAGTAATCAAGACAGTATGGTACTCGCACAAAAACAAAAATATAGATCAATGAAACAAGATAGAAAGCCCAGAGATAAACCCACGCACATATGGTCACCTTATCTTTGATAAAGGAGTCAAGAATATACAGTGGAGAAAAGACAGCCTCTTCAATAAGTGGTGCTGGGAAAACTGGAC
>NC_041214.2:30886508-30906508 GCF_002837175.3 Physeter macrocephalus
TAAGCTGTGACAAAGCGAGAGAGTGGCATGGACATATATACACTACCAAACATAAAATAGATAGCTAGTGGGAAGCAGCCACATAGCACAGGGAGATCAGCTCTGTGCTTTGTGACCACCTAGACGGGTGAGATAGGGAGGGTGGGAGGGAGGGAGATTCAAGCAGGAAGAGATATGGGAACATATGTATATGTATAACTGATTCACTTTGTTATAAAGCAGAAACTAACACACCATTGTAAAGCAATTACACTCCAATAAAGGTGTTGAAAAAAAACTAGTTTTAAAGTAATCATTACAAATAAAATGATTTATTAATTAATAAATTCATTCATTAATGACACATTCTTTTCCCAGCCCTAACTTCATCACTG
This sequence comes from Physeter macrocephalus, assembly GCF_002837175.3. Taxonomy (NCBI): domain Eukaryota; kingdom Metazoa; phylum Chordata; class Mammalia; order Artiodactyla; family Physeteridae; genus Physeter; species Physeter macrocephalus. The sequence goes on from NC_041214.2 coordinate 30,886,883, forward strand.
CCAATTGTACTTTTATTTAAGCTCCTGACTTCAGGTTGTCATGAGCCCCAGGCTTCCTGAGTAAAATGGCAAATGCATGTATTAAGGGTTCTAATGAGTGACCAGACACAGAACACAGTCCCACAGCTGAAACTGCTCTTCTTTCCCCAAGGTCAGGTAACCTCTGTCATTAAAGCTTTATCACGTTCAAGAAGTCCCCCCAAACTAGGCAAGATGAAAGACTTCACATCTGTCCCCAACTCAACCCGTTCCAGTGTGTGTTTAAACAGAATCTTAACTACAGAATCTTCACTAAATATTACCCAATATTCATGGGAATGAAGAATCACCAATTCCTTGGTATTTATTTCATTTAAAGGCTAAACATCTGTATGTTTCAGGTAAGATGGCCTGACTTAAAGACAACAGTGATATGATAAATGAACTACTATCAGAGTATCTAACACACTAGCAGGCACTTAACAAATGTTCACTAATTAATCTACTAAATGCATTAATTAGCTAGTTAATAGATATTTAGAGTTCACAATAGATTTGCTGACACTGCTGTTTATATAACCTGTTTTCTAAATACAAAATATTATTTGATTATTTGATTTTTGATTGTCCTTCATGAGATCAGCAGTACCATCATTCTCCAATGATAGAATATCCCTAGAAACAACTTCATTCATTCATTCATTCATTCATTTCCACACAACAGCAACTAGTTCTTATAATAAGGTATGTTCCACCTCCATTAACTATCTCTTAGCACAGCACCCTGTCTCCAGAAAAAATGAGGACACCCATCAACACAAGTGAGATGAATAAATGATTTCCTGTTATCTCTAGGCAACAAGCTCTGGAGGTGAACTGTCTGGACTAGAATCCTAACTCCAGCATATTCACCTGTATAACCTTAGAGAAATTTCTTAATCTCTCTCTGCCTTGGTTTCTTCATCTGTAACACAGGGATGATGATAATAGTACCCACCTTACAAGACTGTAGTGAGGACTGAAAGAGATTACAGTGAATTGACAGGTATTACATGTCCCATAAATGTTATGCATTATTACCTGACTCTAGCATCACATTGTGATCAAAGCTCTGTCCATCAGATCTGTGACAGTCAATCCACAGGACATCCCAAGAGCAACTATTCATCACCACGGTTCACAGACAACCATGTCCAGGTCCTCTGGTTCTACTGGGAGTTGGGCCCGACACATGACTCATCCACACTGATGACTGTACACGTGCATCACACACAACCCAACATGTGCAGAACCAGGGCAAACACTCAGCACGATGATCCAGCTTCGTCCAGCCCAACACATGTTTAGGGGGAAATCACTTTCCCTCACAGAGTCTCTGTTTTTCTATCTGTAAAGTTGAAATAATACCTACCTCACTGTAAGGCATTAAATGACATAACCTAAGTAAGAATACCTTTCAGATGTAAAGCGTGTTGCGGGCTGGGTATTACTATCCATCTTTGTACCACCAGCTTCATTAATTCAAAAAATATTCAGTTCATTTCTGACTATTCCAGACAGTGTGATAAGCATGGAAATAAACAACATATAGTAGCCAGAGTTAAATACATATTTGTTTAATATATTATTTGTTGATTGATCAATTAATATTGCTGAAAATATTTGGACTAGACAATGTAGACCCAATTTGAAAGGGATATAAGTTGCCATATTTCTTTCTATCATGACGGACATGTGGCTTCCTCTCCTCTGTGCACTCCCAGTACGCACTGACATCTATCACAACCTTGAACACGTTCTACTGAAATTATTAGTTGACTTCCTATAAAGTCCCCCCTCTAAACTGAGAGCTTCCTCTTGAGGGCAGACCTATGGTTTGTTTTTGTTTTTTTTTAATTTGTATTTTCAGTATTTAGCTCAGAGTGTTGCATAAACATTTAGCAAACTTTTTTTTTTTTTTTTTTTTACCTACTGCATTTGGGTGTGGTGGAGAAACAATGTCACCATTCAGTTGAATCCTTTCAACCAGAAACCTTGTGAACAGAGTTCTCCTTTGTACTAACACTTGGGCATGTGCCACTTCTCTCTATGTACACAGTATACATGTCTGTACCTGGGCTAAGTCATCAGTCCTTGCTGGGGACATCACATTTCAGAATACTCGGTAACCATTTAGTAAAAGACAACTTCTGATGTCCTAAGCTTCCAGAAGGAGTTAATGCACCTCAAAGAAATAATCAGTGTAACTTTCCAACCAGTAAAATCAAGCCCCTTATAGTCTATTTAATTTCCTAGGAGTTTTTATATACATATATATGTTCAACATACATAGCCCCTCACATATATACCAGCACAATATATATATATATATATATATATATATATTTTTTTTTTTTTTTTTACAACATAGGGTTTTCTAGGATTGAGTGGTTTTAAACAACAGTATTTTATTATTTTAAGCACACCCACTGTGGAAACATTCTTGGGGCTCACTGCTTCTGCTATTGGAACATTTGTTTTTTATTCTGAATATTTCAGCACATCTATTTACCTGGCACTATATTTAGTACCACAGTGCCAAGATGGCATATATAAAGATTCAATTGCAATTCCCATCTGATGTCCCTTCCCTCTCCTTTTTACCCCCTTTTTTATGTCCACACTCTGAATTCAGCACAAAGTTGGTGTGTTTAATTTAAAAAGAAGTAAAATGCTCCAGGAGACACCTCAGACCACTGCAAATCACCTACTTTATAGAGGCAGTAAAATTGTGTATCAGATTAGAAGTGATGCTGATCTGAAATTTATGATAACTTTTAATGGCATTATAATTTTTTTCCCTGTGCGCTCCATAACTGTGTCGTTTCAATGCACAGTGCAGTGAGATGAAATTTGTAAGGGAAGAACATTACCCAGGCAAGCCCAGGGAGGAAAAAGCTAGTGGAATAATGCAACAGCCCCACACAGGTGGATAGAAGCTATTCTTTCCATGTACTATGTAGAGGCACAAACTCCAAAAAGACCATTTGAAATTAAAGGCAACTCAGGGTACAGAATTTGTTGATGAAACTAGGAAATGTGATAGAAGCATCCTCTTAAGAAACCTGGTGTTGGTGGCTTCCTCACATCACCTCACCACTTCTAGGACTCTGCACATCTCTCGGCTGATGGAAGCACATTTGGGTGTCCTGAAATAGTTTTCTAGAACAAACAGCTCTTCCCTAGGCCAGGTTTGTGGTCTGGTTTCCTCTGGGACAGCTCAACTCCTCACTGGTTCCAAAAGAGCGTAAGAGGGCATTCTCGGTATCACAGGCTGAAAAGACTTATAAAGTGCTGAGGAGTTTATAATTAAGAAAATAATGATGAAAGAAAGAAGGAACTTAATGACAGAAGGAGAAAGAAAAAGAGAAGGATGTGGAAGAACTTTTTAAAATTCCAACAGTAATGTTCATGTTACATTCTAATTTGAAATATGAGAAAAAAAACTCCAGAGAACTCCACTAGAGTCAAAGGAGAAGAAGACTTCCTCTCAATGCCAAATCCCCTCTTCAACTCTTTTCTTCAGGGGTAATCCAGCCTCTGCTTGAATACTCCCAAGCACAAGAGGCTCATTACAAATAGAGGCAGTGCCTGAATTCATTTATAAATTCATTGAACAATGTATTAGGCATAGTGCCAGGCACCAAGTGCTATGCTATTGTTGGAATATTTTTGAAAGCTTTTTTAAAAACAATAACATGTATTAGTCAGTTTTTTTATTAGAGAAACCATATAGGTTCAGTATAGAAAATTAAATCTCCAAAATGTACAAAGCATGACCTATGTGGTATTCTTGCCAAAAATGTTTAACGTGAATCTCGTGATGACCACAAAATCTGAAAAGTATTCCAAGATGACTGGCCTGGACACTCCAAAAATGTAAATGTTGTGAAAGACCAAAAAAAAAAAAAAAAACAAACAACAAAAAAAAACAAACAAACAAAAAAAACAACAACAACAGCAAAAAAACCCATGGGGGACTGTTCTTGTTTAAAGCATACTAAAGAGACATGACATCAAATGCAAAATGTGGAACTCGATTAGATCTTGGATCAAAATTAAAGTTACAAAGGACATTTAGATGACTATAGAGGAATTTGAATAGAGATTAACTCCAAGATGATATCAATCAATATTAAATTTTTGATTGTGATAATGTGGTTGTGGCTTTGTAGGGAAATGAACTTGTTCTTATGACACATATTCTGAAATATTCAGGGATGAAATGTCATGATGTCTGCAAATTACAGCCAAATAGTATAGCAAAGATGGATAAAGCCAACATGGCAAAATGGTGAAAACTGGTGAATCTGGGTGAAGGGTTAACAGAGGTTCATTACCTTTCAACTCTTTAATTTTTCAAAATGAGAAGTGGGTTGGAGGGAATCTAAAAAAACAATGCCAGTCATCTCTGGAGAGGGTGTTTACATTTTTCTTCTTTATCTTTTTCTGTATTTTGCAAATATTCCTGCAAGGACAGAAAGTCCTTGCTTTACATTGGATAAAAATGTGTCTATTGGTGCAAGTTCCTCTAGTGAGGCAGCAGGATAATGCCCCAGAAAGGGTGGGACATGGAGCATCAAAGACCCAGGTTCTTGCCAGGAATTTCCAGCCACTAGCTCTGTGGCTTGCTTCTTCAACTGCAAAATCAACCCACCCTGTGGAGTTTCGGTGAGGTTCAAACGGGAAAACAAATGGGAGTAAACTCTCATTTGAAAAAGTTGTACTGTTTAAGGCTATTACACCAATTCACCCCACTATCCATTTCTTGAACTTTTGTGCTCTACAAAAATGTTTAAAAAAAATTTTTTTTTATCCTGTTGCCTTGAGCATTTTGTTTTGGACCCTTGGAGTCAGAACTGAGTTCAAAGGAGCAGATCCTCTCCCAGAGATTAAATAGCAGATCAAGCCAAGAACTTGTCAGGCATTCAGGTTTTAGTGGAGTTGGTGAAGCCCCCAGCCCTGCACTCACCAGCCTCGGAAGGCATATTTCAAGCCTTGCCCCGAAGAGCCTTGCCTTGCCTCCCTTTGACTGGACAAGCAGCAGCGTTTGCTGGTGAAAGCAGCATCCTGCTCTCTCTTCTGAGAAACTCACCTGGAAGTTCCTCTCCAGTTTGCCCTGGATTTCACGGAGAAGTAGGCTTTCTTTTGGAACCGCGCGGCTCCTCCCCTTCCTTTTCTCCCACCACGTGTGGTCCTGTGAACCCTGTCAATCAAGCCGCGGGTCTCAGCTATGCCTGGTGAATGCCTTTCCCTCTCTGTGTTGAATTTCTGAGTGTGCTTGACTTCTTGCCCACACCCGAGGGAGGCTATGTTATTCCTGATCCATTTCCCAGAGAATTAGAATAAAAGAAAATCAGGTGTGTCACGGAACAGAAAGATAGAGGCCAGTTAGTCCAACCCCTTCATTTTACGGACAGCAAGGTGAAACTGAGGTCCAGAGAGGGGACATCAGTTATCCATGCTCACGTAACTAGTTCATTGCAAAATCTGAGCTAAAACCTTACATCCAATTCCCCATCACATAGTCCTTCCACTGAACCAGGATGCTTTTGCTTCGAGGACCATATACATGGTCCTTCTGAGTGTCCAGCTTCCCCAGGTTGTCTAGGTGTTTCTCTCTCCTGCTCAGGCTGAAAGGCTCAATAGTGAGCATGTGGGTCTTTAATCAAACACAGCCTTAGAATGTGTCCTTGGTCCTTATCCGTCAGTTCTTAAGTGGAGTGGGAAACAAACCTTTCTCTTTAAGACCATCAATAATCTACTCTTCATTGAACATGGCCTCCTTTCTTTTAAAGATGAACAAAGAAGCAGAAATTCTCCCTCTACTCCCAGGACTCTCCTCTCCATAACTGCAAATCCTTTAGCGGTCTCGAATTTCTCTTTGTTTCTTCCGAAAATATTCTCCCCTCTTCTCTGCTTCTACCTGGTGCTTTTCTTCATTCATAGATATTACATGTTCTGAGGGACACCACCCACGTGGAGCTGACCTCTGCCTCCTCTGAGTCTGAACTGTGACGTTCCTATATCTCCATTTTAGCCTCAATCATCAGTTTCTTTCTGTTGCAGTTTTTGGGTTTATATCTTTTCAAACTTGATCCCTTTGAAGGTAAAGTTGCTACCTTATTAACTTTGGTCTTCCCAGCTCCTGACACACGGTGGGGGGCTTAAGTAATACTTTGGAATGAAGGCATGCAAATCAGCAGAATTGGGAAGTCATGTGTGTTTTCAGAGTCTTGCTGTCCTTTTTGCCATGTTCTGGGTTTATGAGTCCAGAGGGCAACCCATCTCTGATTGGACCCATCTCTGACTGGTTGATATTCAGTTGCACGTGGCACTGTCCTCACATCTTCCCCAGCCTGCAAGACACACCTCTTTCCTGGGGGAGTATCTAGAGTCCTGTCACCCCAATGCCTGCCTGGTGTTCCACGTGCCTCTGGAGGGATCTTATTAGAGGGGGCAGATTCGCCCTGTGAAGAATCTCCTGCTTGTGTAGCTCTAATGATGCAGAAATCCCCCTTTCTCCATGGAGTCAGGTGTCACCAACATTTATGTTGATTTCCCTTCATCTTTATGGACTCTTTTTCTTTCTAACTTTCTTGCTCAGTTTATTTACCATCCTCTCTAGGAAGCCATTATTCATCCCTTTAATACTCCACCATAGAGCAATGTTCCCTAGCAGTAAGGCCACTTGGGACTTCACACAGCAGATGTAATTGGTGAGCAAAATGCACTCAGACTGGCTTCATCCACTTGCCAACTGTGTGACCTTAGTAAGTTCCTAAAACGCTGTGCCTCAGTTCCTTTCTTGTAAAATGTCTCGTGGAGGGTCCTGTGAGCATTAAAGAAAACAGTGAGCATAGAACGCGTAGCACGGTACCTGGTACATAGTGATTGCAAAGGAGATGTTTGCTCTCGTAACTGTTGTGGTAACTAACTCTAAACAGGAACCCAAAGTCAGCGCATACCCCGCTCATGCCCACGGCCACTTCTCTGCTGCCTTCATGTCCTAAGGCTCTACATAAATCTTAGATGCTTTCAGGAAAAAACACATTCTTGACCATGACTCTTTTTTTTAAAGGCTTCTTGTCTCCTCCTTGTTCACTTAGCTGCTGTCATCTTCTAACCTGCTGGGAGGGCCCTTGCCCAACAGGAAGTGTCCCTCTGAGTCTGCCCAAGAGAGAAAGCGGGTCACACAAGGAGGAGAGAGAGGCCCCGCATTGGAAAAGACGATTCAAGAGAGTGGCCATGCTGTGATCAGGGAACCTACCACGTTCAGCCCCCGCTACCCTTCCTCAGGCCCTGGGCCCAAGCAGAACTGGCCTGCCAGGCTGCTCAGCATTTCCTCCCAGTGACATGCGACCCCAATGCCGAAAACCTCGGTGTCCAGGCCCTTCTGGTGTCCCATGGAGACTTACGTTAATGATGAGCCAGTACCTTGGGTGTTCTCTGAATCACTCCTCTAACCTAATTATGTGCTGAGGGGGAAATCCAATGTATTTGATCAAGTCTTGCTAGTATTTTCCTTGTCTAATTCCATTAATCTCATTGATACGAAGGGTTCTGAACTAATTAAAGCAAGTGCTAGCCCCCAAGGGCTCTGGGATGAATATCTCTTCCCCACGCGTCTCAGAACCTGGTTAGCCCTGGTGAATTGCACAGGCAGGGCTCGGCAGAGGACCCCCTCATAGGGGAACAGTCCTTTGGTGCCAGCAAATTGGGATCGGACTGAACTTCAGTGAATGGTGCTCAGAAACTAAAGTATCTCAGCTGTGAACGTGGAGGGAGGGATGCTGTGTTCTTGGTGAGATTGTTCTTCTCAGCTCTTTATCCCAGATGCTTAATTCACATACTATGTACATTTTATTCAGTCTTATTACTGTTTCTATCCACCTAGAACTCCCGTGACCCATGAAATGCCTTCAGAGTCACTGGCCCACTTTAGAAACCTCTGGTAGCCCATTAGAGATGTCAGTGCACATTCAACAAGCAGCCAGATCCAAATGTGCTGGGCTTCACCTCATTAAAATGTTTCCAAGACACAGGGTCAAACTTATCTTGCCACGGACTCCCTTCCTCTTGCCAATCGCTGAGAAACCATTTTCTTTCTAATTAATTTCATCTAGATGAAACCTGCATAAATGTCAGTGCAACAAATTAAGACTTATTGATTATTGGCTTTTTTTAAATAGTTAATGGTTCTGTCCAAAGGCGGAATATTTTAGGGACGTCAGCAAAACATTTTAGCTTAGGCTGATTTGGGTTTTGTGAACAATGAAAATAATGTTGTAAGCATCTTCCATAGCCTCATAACTCATTTTTCATCTGAAACGTTATTCTTTTTTTTATAGTCACAAAATAGAAATAGCTAGAAAACCGCGCCTTGGAATTTGATGGAAGAACAGTGCTACCCAGGCATTTATGTTTCATATATGGTGCTCTGGGTGTTGTCCATCTTCTCTCCCCTTTTTTCTCTCCTTCAGATATCAGTAGAATGTTAAGTTTGTTCACTATGATTGTTGATAGCAAAAGAAAAAAATTAAAAGTGAATAAAACTCAAGTTCCGTATCAGAAAGCTTGTTTGTTTATTTGTTTGTTTTAAGGTTGATGCTGGGATAGGGTGAATGCCTTGACCGTGCATGGGTTTCTGGCATACTGTCAACCACTGACCAAGCCTTACTGAATCTTACTGTGTACTAGGGCAAAGGTCAGAGGGGAATGCTGGCCTTCACTGCTACTCTCAAGAGGATAGAATCTAGTTCAGAACATCCACATGCACAGAAACTGTGATCTACAAAGCTAGCTACTACTACACACGTAGTAGAATTCAAATCCAGTACTTCATCTGGTTTACAAACTTCCTGTAAATTTGCAGGGGATCCCTGTTTACTGGTGGAAAAACAGGGCAAAGAGAAGTGAATTGCATCAAAGACAACACTGGCAGCAGGAACTAAAATCAAGCTTCCTATTCTAAAGTGCTTAAACTAGGTCATTTCTTAACATGCTCGCCAGCTTAACAAGAGTTTTTACTTGACCAATTAAGTATGTCCAAGGCCTACAAGTAAAGTTTCCTGAAAGAGGGGAAATCAAGTTCATAATCTACACAGGCAAATTGCTTCAGGGAAGAGATTTATAACTTTTTATTTTTAAATTTAAAACCTTTTATTTTCTTCCATGCTACTCAAATGTTTCCATTTGTCAGGGAATATCTGAGCACAATTGCTTCCTATATTCGTTCTGAGAATATAAGTAAATATTTAGTCCTCATCTATCAGGGAAGATCCATGAAAGGTATGTAAGAGCTCGTCTAATTCAACCCTTCATTTTATGGAAAATAATTGAGGCCCAGAGAAGTTGTTACTTGTGCAAGGTCACGTAACTTGAAGAGGTGTGTGTATGTATTTTTGCACTAGGATATGTATATGTGAAAGGATTTTCATCTTGCTATTCAATACCATTACTTGCTATCATGTTGTTCAGTACTATATATCAATTAAAGGTAAGCATGTATGTTTTGGAAAAGGTACCCAGCTAGGTGATGTCAATGGCCCAAGAACCAGCAAGCTCAACATAGGAAGAGAGCTAAGAAGGACTCATCATATTCAGCCTGGATCTGAGAAGACCAGAGCACGTTAGATCTATAGGGAGAAACACCCCACAACCTGAAACAGAGAGGTCTCAGCTGAGGTATAACACAGGTAAGGCAAACCATAGAACACATTATCTTTGGGGCCAGAGAAAAGCATAAGACCTAGTGAGCCCCTCATGGAGGTCTTTCATGTTAAAAGAGATTTTAGAAACAAAGACATGGGGACAGAGGTAAAGAATCTGATGGCTATATCACTTCAACAGGGGATTGGACCAGTTGACCTTGAAGTCCCAGCCAGCTCTCAAGGACTTTGATTGTATGATTTATTTTTATGTTTGTATTTATGTTCTGTCAACAACCCCATAAGCTCTGGGATTGCTTTAATGAAGAAATGATAAGTTTTAAAATGATAGTGGTGTCATCAGGAGCAGAAACCAGTGCTGGTTTATGGTTGGGTCTTAATCTACACCACAGAAGTGGACACAAAGGACAGATTCTCTCAGTCCAATTTGTCATGACAGGCGAATGTGGGAGCCTCAGCTTTCACCTCAGGCAAAGCAGGCTTCCTTAGTTGTGCTGGGTCAGAACAGCCAGATCTCTTGTTCACACTCATTTGTCTTCTTTCAGAGATTGTCTGCATCATACAAACTGTATGTCTTGGGACTTCCCTGGTGGTCCAGTGGTTAGGACTCCATGCTTCCAATGCAGGGGGCATGGGTTCGATCCCTGGTTGGGGAACTAAGATCCCATATGCTGCATGGCAAGGCCAAAAAAAAAACATAAAACATTGTATGTCTTTTTAGAAAGTGTATGGTAGGTGCAGGAATGAAATTTATTGTCACAGGGAAGGGAACTGATTCAAACATCTTAACAAAACATTCACTATACTTTCTCTGAAAAATTTAAGACTAACATCGGGTTCGAATTCATCTGTTATAAGTAAGTACTGACAAGAAGACAATAGGTTTGGGCTTCCCTGGTGGCGCAGTGGTTGAGAGTCCGCCTGCCGATGCAGGGGACACAGGTTCGTGCCCCGGTCTGGGAGGACCCCACATGCCGCGGAGCGGCTGGGCCCGTGAGCCATGGCCGCTGAGCCTGCGCGTCCGGAGCCTGTGCTCCGCAACGGGAGAGGCCACAACAGTGAGAGGCCCGCATACAGCAAAAAATAAAAAAAGAAGACAATAGGTTTACCATAAACAAAATTTCATTTCATTTTTAGGGAGTGTGCTCAAATGTGACACGAGGCTCAGTTGTGCCAACATGTTGACTAGTCACAAGGAACCCAATTTTTTAAGAAAAGGTATTTGCCATCAATTCCCTTCCCAAGCCAATAATTTCATTCCTGCACCTGACATACCCTTGCTAAAAACCCATGCAGGATTTAGCTGTTCTGGCCCAACTCAGCTAATCAGCAGCACTAACAAGATATGATCCATAAGAATAATGATAGAGAAATGTGGTTTTTGGTGTTTAGTTCTCTAAAGTGTGCCTAACAGAGAGCATCCAGCCATGTAAGCAGAAAAGGAGGATTCACTGATTAACTCAATCCCACCAGATCTTTGGTTTGAAAATGAGGAGGGAACTAACACAAACTTAAATGAAGGTGAGGTACTGGTTGTACTTAGTAAGACTCCTCAAAGGGCTGTATTAATATCTTGTAAATTTAAGTTTTTGAATAGGCCAATGGCTATATTTTGTCCCCAGCATGACATAAGAATTTAGCTATGTATGCTGAATAGAACCAGAAGTCCTGTCATTGGGAACATGCCAAAGTGGAGTATGTATTTTGCAAGGTCTTTCACTCTTCCTGTGTAGCCTGCCCAAGATCACTGGGAGAGAAACGCATGAGAATAATGACAAACAACATACGCTGATGGGAGTTGAGAATAGGACCTATACGGAAAAGTGAAGTCAGAGAGATCAGTGAAGCTGGACAAAACTTACTGCACCTCATAAGACGGCAATTTAAGCCAACATCAGATAATATCTGGATCCATGTCCCTCCTGTTTGAAAGGAAGGGCATCTGAGAGCTGCCATGAGCCTTAAGTGACCAACAACCTGGCCTCCAAAGCTGTGTGACAGTCCTTCCTGCCAATTACAAGGGTCACGGGCAGCTGCAGAGGAAGATAGAGTGAGAGGAGTAACCTCCTGCAGCCACCAGTTCCCACCAGTTCCCACCAGTTCCCAGAGGAGGGACCTTCCACTTTGTCTGCTCACAACTGCCATTAGCATCCACACTGCCCATTAGCCAATCATGACAGATTTCTCTTTATTTATAAGGACTTTGTTTTGGGGGCATACTGGGATTGTTTGTTTTTTGGTGCTCTGCCTTTTCATGAATTAATATTAAGTGCATCCGTTAGGATGCTTTTGGTGTCACAAGGAACAGAAATCTCAACCCAAAGTGACTTAAACAAGAAGAGAACTTATTGGCCCAATAAGTGAAAAATCCAAGTTCAAATACAGTTTGGTTCTGTGGCTCAAATAATCACTAGGATATTTTTCTCTCTCTCCCTCTCTCAGCTCTGTAATGGGTCCCATTGTCAGAATGGCTTTTCTCTGTGCTGGCAAGATGTTTACTCCAGCTTCGGCATTACCTCCTCTTGGGTTCAAGTCAAGTGGGAAAAAATAGCAGGCCCAATAAAAGTCTCACTGAGTCTCACTGGCTCTGATTGGGTCATGTGCCCACCCCTGAACCAATCAGGAGGCCAGGGAAAGGCAATGCCCTGACTGGCTGAGGCTGAGCCATAGGCCCACCCAGGACCTGGAATGGGATTGGTGCCAGCACTATACAAACTGTCTTGGGCAGAGAGAGGGACAGGGTGATTTCCCACAGAAAAATCCAGATACTCTGACCAGGAGAAGCATAAATGGATAGTGATCTGCAAAATAATGGATGTCCATTATATCAAGTCTTAGCTGCCAGACTCTAGGCTGAACTGGGGATGAAGACCATGTCTTACATTTCTCTGAGTCACTCACAATGCCTACTTTACAGATAACAGGTAATAATAAGCATGGAATAGTTGATTCACTGATTAATTTAGTCAAATTGCAAGATCTAACATTAGACATCACTCTGGCTTTTCCTCAAACCCTTCTGCTTCTTTGTTTCTTTCTTTAATTTTTTGGCTGTGTTTGGTCTTCGTTGCTGCGTGCTGGCTTTCTCTAGTTGTGGCAAGCGGGGGCTACTCTTCGTTGCGGTGCACGGGCCTTCTCATTGCAGTGGCTTCTCTTGTTGCGGAGCACGGGCTTTAGGCGAGTGGGCTTCAGTAGTTTTAGCACGCGGGCTCAGTAGCTGCGATAGGTGGGCCCTAAAGCACACAGGCTTCAGTAGTTGTGGCTCACGGGCTCAGTAGTTGCAGCACACGGGCTTAGTTGCTCTGCAGCAGGTAGGATCTTCCAGGACCAGAGGTTGAACCCGTGTCCTCTGCATTGGCAGGCTGATGCTTAACCACTGCGCCACCAGGGACGTCCCCCTTCTGCTTCTTGACAATGGCTGCACTTCCTTCCAGAAAACTAGACGTTCCAACGCTGTTTTCATTTATAGAACTATCTTTTATTTGATAAGTGAACTATTCTGTGACTACACTGTAAAATATTATTAATGATAACAATCCTCGGCAGCACCATACGAGGGCTTTACAAGTAGTATCTCAAGTAAACCTCATGACAGCCCTGTGAGGAAAACTTATTATTATCCCTATTTTACAAATATGGAAAATGAGGTTCAGAAAAGTCAAATGATCTGCCCAAGGTAACACAGCTAGTGAATGGCAGGCCTAGGATTTGAACCCAAGTCAGTGTTTCCACTATTTAGGCGTGGTCAAACTAGATCATGCTGCAACGCTCCATTCAGTTGCCACCACCTTACAGAACCACTCCAGCTGGAATCAGTCAACCCTTCCACAACATTTGATGCTTCTCTTACAGCCCTTATTTTGTCAGACTGAAAAAAAAACACTTTTTAAATAAATATTTGGGCCTTAAAAGAATCATCCTTTCAATATAAGTGGATAAGGTTTATTTTATTTTATATATTTTTTATTGAAGTATAGTCAGTTTACAATGTTGTGTTAATTACTGCTATACAGTAAAGGGACTCAGTTACACACATACATACATCCTTTTTTATATTTTTTTCCATTATGGTTTATCCCAGGATGTTGAATATAGTTCCCTGTGTTATACAGTAGGACCTTGTTCTTTATCCATTCTATATGTAATAGTTTGCATCTACTAACCCCAAACTCCCAGTCCATCCTTCCCCCACCTCTCCTCCCCAGATAAGGTTTCTTTTAAACTGTGTGACCAGAACTGAAAATGGATATTTCTGCACAAAAATATTGGTTGCCCAGTTTAGTCCCATTATTTATTCACTCAGTGAATACTTATTTATTGCCTTCCATGGGTTAAGTGCTAGGAATAGAGTGATAACCAAGTCAGACATAGTTCCTGACTTCTTGGGACTTTGACAATACATTTTTTATTACTTATGAGAATTTTTACAAATACTCTGGAGTTCTTTAAATCAACAGGTAATTATTGACTGAGCTCACAATAAATGCCTTGTCTAGATATATGAGATACACTGGTGAATAAAATAGACAAAGTTCCCTTCCTTCAGGGAGTTTATAGTCTAGCTGGGTCTAAAAGATAATGAACATAATAAATAAGTACTTTAAAAATGACATGAGAATAAACAAGTGCTATGGAAGGAAGAAAAAGTAAAGCAAGATAGAAATGTGTCTGGAGCTTTTGAGGAAAACTAAGAAAGCCAGTGTGTCTGGAGTGGAGTGAGCGGGAGTGGAAGTAAGGTGAGAGAAGTAATAGGGCAGATTGAGTAGCTGTGTGGGCCCTTGTATGACTGTTAGCGTAACTGATGCCATCTTGGGGCCATACAATTTCTTTTGCTCTTCCACTGACCCTACCCAGGCCTGTACTGTGCAGTGAATCACTTCTCTGTTGTCAAGGTCTTTGTAGTTAATAGACATTGCTTAATAATCATTAGGACCGGGTAGCCTCTATGCTGTATTAGTCCCCAAACAAAAATAAAAACCTTCCCTGATGTTTTTCCGGTGCCCATGAGACTATTTACCCACCGCATGTCCTGTTTCCAAGCACCTACTCCCATGCCCTAGGTTAACTATTAAATTTCCCCAATGGCCACTTGGCGGTGCAGAGCGCAGCTGCTAATGCTTCCAGATCATTGTACGTCCAATTCCCGTCCCACCCTGTGAGTAAGTTACCCTGTAATAAACTGCTCCATTGACTACATGGAGCTGCCTACCTCATTTTTCAGTCTCAAGATGCCCTCTCAGTTTGGTGGGCACTTTTCATTCCCTCCATCCTCCAACAGCCTTTACTTTGGCCTTTACTCCACGTGAAAAGGGAAGCTACCGAGGGCTTTGAGCAGAAGGTTGACAGGATGTGACACTAGTATAAAAGCATCCCTCTGCCTGTTGTCCTTAGAACAGTCTGGACAGAGTTGGGGAGAAGAGTAGAAGCAAGGAGCCAGTTAGGAAAAATACCGCAAGATCCAAATTAGAGAAGGTAGTGGCTTGAACCAGCAGGCTAGCAGTATAGACGCTAAGAAGGGGTCAGATTCTGGATTTATTTTGTTCCATATTGAAGATAGGAGTAGTCTTACCTCCTATTATTTGTGGTGGGGACAATGAGATTAAACAGGAAAAGAGTTTACCACGGTGGCTAGCACATAGTAATTGCTCAATAAACAACAATAATAATTATGACTATTATCCACAGGCCAGTAGTCAGCAGATAGTCCTCGGTAGTCCTGGAAGTGAAAAAAAAAAAAAAAAAAAACCACTCTCACATGCTAATAGAAAGTCTTGAAAATGGGATTCGGATTTGGACCCAAAGTGGGGAAGTGCCTCTCTCCTTCCTTTTTCCCACAATGCTTTTGCTTCAAGGCCAAGGTCAGCCATGACCATCCAGTGCTCATCAAGTGTCTGTGTCAGTGTACATCCGTCCTGATCTCTCAGCCCCCACCTTCTGACTCATGCCACCTTCCTTGTTTTACAAAACCAAGGCTCTGGAGTGAGTGAGCATAGTCTCCCCTCATGTATGGGAGCGCCTGATACCCTGAGCTTGAGTGACAAAAACCTTTTCATATGCCTTCATCCTGGGAAGGGGGGATGCTCATCTTGGGGGAGAACCTGGAGTCCTCGTAGCCCCTTGGGCCATTGCTAAGGACTCATCTGGCTTGTCACAGGAGTTCTGAGAAACTCGTAGAGATAGAAATATCGGTAAGAGTTCAGTTCGCAGTAACTGGGATGCAGTATCCTCACCACTCACAGGAAAGGAGGTGGCACGAGAGAGTGCAGTCAAGTGGAATGGTTGGAGTACACTTTAGAGAAATTTCGCCAAAAGGGAAAGTAGAGATGACAGTCTCTTTTTTTTTAATTCCCTACCAAAAAAAAAAAAAAAAAATCTCCAGAACTTAAAACTATTTTAATCAGCTGAAAAACATACATGGGCTTTACAGCTCCAAGACAGCTTGCACAGGACCCGATAAATGCCTATCGCTCATTTGCATACACTAACAGCTACACTTTAATCAGCCTCCTAATCCCTGATGGTATTAATGAATTTTTTTATGCTTTTTTTTTTAGTATCATGTTTGCTAATTCAAAAATGATCAGTGGCTTCTGTGTGCCTTTTTTTATGCAGAAAATAATGGGTGAGCTGGGTACTCCTGTTATCCCGCTCTCACAAATAATTAAGACTACAAAGGGTACAAATCAGTTTGAATGCGGTGCACAAAGGCATGGGCTCAGCAAAGGCCTCTCTCTGTTTCTGTTTCTCCCTCCCCCACCCCCTACTTTCTCTCTTTTTATTTGTTCCTTTTCTTTGACAAGAGGTGGTTTCCAAAGACACCGGGCAGACCAGGCGCTGACCCATCCAAAATATTCATTCCCCGCCTCTCTCACCCCCATCACCACCACCAGGACCTGCAAAATAATGGGAGTTTCCATCTCAAAGGGTCTGGATGCCTCTCAAGCCTGGTTTTCAAAGCACAAACTGCAGTGGAAGGCAAAAAGTGAACTTTCTGATGGGTGTCTCTCCCATATTTCACACTCTCCTTCCTTTCACTTTCCCAGTAAGAACCTGCCAGGCCTGGTGCTGCCAGGATCAGAGAAATGAGGAAAGGCTCTCCTCCTGCCCCAGGACTTGCTCCAATTTGGCTCACAACAAGCCAGGCCAGCCAGAGACACGAGAGCTTGTGACAAATCCCAGGGGCTCATGCAGCTATGGCACCTCTAAAATTAGGGCCAAGATTAGACATCTTAGGCCTATTGGGAAAAAAAAAACAAAAAAACCCAAAAGAGAAGCTTTTGGTGAGTAGACCTCAGGTGGAATGGGAGAGGCCAGCATGGAAAATGGAAATTCACAAATAAGCCAAATTATTTTAGCCAGCATGGCTGCCTAACAGAGAACAGAGTTCCCGGATTTACATTTCATCACCCCACCCTGCCTTCTCATCGTCACTAGTGCTGGACAGGTAAGGATCCAAAGCCACCAGCCAGAGGAAGGAGGAGGAGATGCCAGCCCTGGATAGTGAACTCTAAAACAGTGAAAAACCAGCAATAAATATAAATACAATACAGTGCAGGTACCTCTATAAGTAAATTAGATGGTAAATTTACTAGATAGTTTAACAAATTTTTAAAATGCTAGATGCAAAAGTAAAATATCCAAAGCATCTCAAGATATAGAGTTATTTTTTAAACATTGAGGAGGAATCATGCCATTCATATATTTGGGGACATATAAATATTCTCTCTATACATACATACTATAATTTTTTTAATTTCCTTATTCAGGAGAATACTGGGAGACGTGATGAGACAACCAAATTCGCAAAGTTCTTTGCACTGCAACAAGGATAAAGCATTGCATAAATATGTAATGATTATCAAGTCAATGGCCTCCCACTCTCTCATCACCCTGGCAACGTCTCACTAACCTGTGATCATTGGAAAATGGCTTAGGCTTCCAGACGGCTGAAAGTTACAGGCAACTTTTTGACTTCTTGTCTCTCTTCTAGTTAAGTTCTTTTCTATATTCCTAGTAGAACATTCTTTGGTACGCGACAAGTCACAATGAATTATTTATTTTGGGGTGCCCTGACTCGAAAACACTATTGTTGGGACGCTATCACTGATATTGAGCTTATCTAATGGTGTAATATCTTCTTTAATTGTATGAAAAAGGTTGGCTCTAGGAATATAATTTGACTTTAAAGTTACCAGAAACCTAAGAATATATTTTACCTGGAAGGAATTGTATTCTACTTTCTAACTCATGAGGATTCAGATACTCTTTATCCAACTTCATTCCACTCACCTCATTCTCCCTTAGCATGACCCACCTTTTGGTCATTTTAACCCCCATCAAGCCACCCACCCAACAATTTTTCAACAGATCTGTGCCGAGTGTCCACTGTGTCGGTCACCTTTGCCATCTCAGCCAGCAGGTAAATGGAGAGGAGGGAACATCAGTGATGCCTCTCATTGGATATTTTGGAGGAAAATTGCAGACATCTGGGGAGCATTGTTTAACATTTGATATTTTCCTTCTCTGTAGACCTTGTTTACTTATGCCATTGTTCCCTTCAACAGCAATGCTTGACCCCGATTGCTCATTAGAATAACCTGAAAAGTTTTTAAAACCATAGGTCTGCCATGTCCACGTCCTACCCTCAGAAATTCTGATTTAATTCAGTTAGGATGGGCCACCTGACACTGATACATTTAAAGTTTGACCAGGTATTTCTAACGTGCAGCGTTTACAGGAAGCAAGGCAGGCAGAGTTTGCCACCTGTGTCATGTTCCAACTACTAACCAAACGTAGCAATTACAGGAGCATTGTCCCAAAAGGAGAAATGACTAAAATCTCCACGCAACAAATCTCAGTGGATTATTTCTAGTTATATGTAGTCCCAACTCCATTATTCTATTTCCAAAAGTATTGGAGAGCTTCGAGGAGGCATGTCTTGTCTCTCCCAGGAGCCCATGCCAACAACACAATTTTTATTTATGCCCCTTCATATCTGAAAACTAAAGCTGAGCTGCCTAAAGCCTCAGGAGAACAGATGTAGTGTCCTGATTTCAGTTTCATGGCCAGGGGTTTCTGTTCTTTCCCTCATTATTGAAGAGTTATTTCTGGAGTTGTTTCCATAACCAAAGGTCTCATGACCTTCTCTTAGGATCACAGAGGAAAATCACTGGAGGCATCTTTACCTACCCCAGAGTGATCCATAAACTGAGAAGTTGGGTGCCAAAAGGATGGAGGTATATTGTGAAAATGTGATTTTTTTTCCTGATCTTGCCAACACAAAACAAAATCACACCATTGATGAAGTATCTTGGTGATAGTTAAAGTGGCTTATAGTTTTATAGCAGTTTATAGAAGGGTAGCTCTGGTTTGTTAACTTTTAAATGTCTCTTGGGGGAAAAACTTGAAGATAAACGCAAGTAAGAGAAAATTGTACTAACAACTCTTTTGAACATACGTGGATTGCAGAATTGCTGAAGTTAAGTCCTGGGAATGGCAGATCCCAAACACTGCGGTGTGTGGTTCTTGATGATGACATGAGCTTGTTTTGGGTTTAAGTTTAATTCAAAGCCAAGCCCTGGGTTCACTGTGAAGTATAGCTTTGAAAGCAGCCATTTTCTCCCAAACAAAGGATCTCTCCCATCTTTCGTCAAAAGATGGCCTTTTTTTAACATTTTCCTTCAAGGGAGGAGAAGTCATCCTTTTTCATTGAAAACAGTGTTTACAAGCTATATATTTTTACTATTCCTTTCCTAACATCTAACAAGCCAAAACAATATTCCCATAAGTACTTAATCATAGGGAAGATTCTTCTAAACTCATTCATTCATTCATTCATTCACTCATTAACAAACATTAGGGCTTATTACATGCAAGGCTCTGTACCACAGGACTCTGGGGACGGGTTTTTTGCCCTTTTTCCCTTCAATGTTTGCAT
>NC_041214.2:30911508-30919244 GCF_002837175.3 Physeter macrocephalus
CTCACCTGTTACACTTATTATTAAATAGTGTATCCTGGGGGACTTCCTTGGTGGCGCAGTGGATAAGACTCCACGTTCCCAATGCAGGGGGCCCGGGTATTAGCTCTAAGGATATATTGTGCAACCTGGAGAATATAGACAATATTTTATAATAACTATAAATGGAATATAACCTTTAAAAATTGTGAATCACGGGACTTCCCTGGTGGTCCAGTGGCTAAGACTCCACGTTCCCAATGCAGGGGGCCCGGGTTTGATCCCTGGTCAGGGAACCAGATCCCACATGCCTGCCGCAACTAAGAGTTCGCATGCCACAACCAAGGAGCCCATGAGCCACAACTAAGGAGCCTACCTGCTGCAAGTAAGACTTGGTGCAACCAAATAAATAAATAATAAATAAATAATGTATCCTCATTTTTTAGTTCATTTTATGCTATTAGCATTTCCCAGTGTCATGAAATATCCTTTAAAATATGATTTTAATAAATGTGGAACATTTCAATGCAAGGATAATCCGTTCAATATTTCATTGATATAGTTTCCTACTCCTCAACATTTAGGATATTTTCAGATTTTTTAAATTAATATATAATACTATGATGATATGAAACTAATATATATAATATGCATATGTAAACTCTGACCACATCTCTGATCATTTCTTTAGGACAAACTCCTAGAAATAAGACTGGTAGATTTTTATAGGATTTTCTCTTAGATTCAAAAGGGACCCAGTGTCTTTCAGAGAGAGCCTCTCCCCCAAAGCCTCTGGCCTTAGTCTGTCCAGGTGTTGCCCTTTGGTTTAAACCTGAGATTCCATGAATCCCTAGAGCATCTTGTTCAGCCTAACAGGCTTGTCGACCATCTCACTTTCATCACTTTATAGACAACAGCTTTTTGAGTTTTCCTCTTTATCTGTTCTCTTCCTGTGCCCAGCTCAGACCATTCAGAAAGAAAATGGGATAATATGCGCCCATCTGCCTATCTCCCGCTTCTCCAGGTTTACTCCTCTCAGCTCCACTTTTAATACCTTCTCTGCATACACTCCAGTGCCCCAAGGATAGGATAGCCAGTAGATAAGCACTTAAGTCTTCCTAAGTTCTGCCTCCCAGGGTATTTAAGGACCTAACCAGTCAGGACTTCCATAATTACCTGCATTTTAAAAGAGGATCCTAGAGGAACAACAATGCTCAACTCAAAGAATGAATCACTAATGGTGGAAATCACAAAAACACACAAACAATAAATCAAGTCAGAGAGCGATATTTTGCATTTGGTCAATAGGAAAAGAAAACTATTGAAGCCATGGGCTTGGCTGAACTTACCTACCAGGACTGAGAGAAGGAGGAAGATGAGTGAGTCTGATATGGAGCCCTGGGAGTCAGTGGCCTGGGCCCTCAGGAGAGAGGTGGAGAGGGGAGTGGACCAGAAATCTAGACGGTGGGATGGGAGGGCAGCGTGAGCCTCTGCCTGCCAGGTGAGAAGTCTGACCTCATACCTAAAGGCAACAGGAGGACACCACTCTATGGTCTCAGGCAAGAGGATATTGTGCAGAAGCCAGCGTCTGAAGATTCTTCTAGCAAGCGTGGGCTTGATAAATTACAGAGAAGAGAAACCAGGAGTACAAAAATCAGCCAGTAAACAGTGGCAACAATAATAGCTGATATTTACTAAGTATTTATTGTGTGTCAGGCACTGTGTTGTATCTCATGTATTAACTCATTTAAAAACCAGCCCAGATTTACGTTGTAAATAGTAGTATCACCCCATATTATAGATGAGAAAACTGGGAAACAGAGAGGTTAAATGACTTGCTTAAAATGACACAGTTAGTAAGCAGCAGGGCAAGGGCCTGAACCCAGATTCTTAGCCCCGACACCGTGAATTGCTGGGCAGATGGCGGCCTTGGCTGTGGAGACCGTTGCAGCTTTGGGAAGAAAGAGCATGCGTGCATCAGCGTGTACACAGTTTATATTCCAGGCTACGAGGAGGCAGAGAGAAAAATGAAGACTGTCTCAGAAATGTTTCCGAGACGGCAAAGGCAGGAGCAGGAGGTGAGAACTGTGTGGTATCACAGGACCACGGCCATCACATGTGTGGTGGCACAGCTGTCATCTGCAACTCACCAGACTGCTGGACTAGCCTGGGCGGGGCTCTGCTGGACTCAGTGCAGCTGACGTAGGAAGAGGAGTAGCTTCCTCTTACTGAAGAGGCATCTATTTTATGCCAGGCACTGGGCTAGCAGCTTGACGTGTATTATCTCATTCATTTCTCATGGCAAAACTATTTTTACTTCTATTTCACAGATGAGAAAACCGAGGCTCCAGAAAGTTATGTGACTTGCACAAGGCATACAACTCTGCGAGCCGCATGGTTTGAATTCAGGAAAGGCTATCAGCTCCAAGGCTATCAGCACCCCATCCACTCCTGGCTACAGATGACGCTTCACGTTCTAGCCTTCGGGTCCTTCCTTCTCCCACTCCCCAGAGGAGGCCCCTTTCCCACCAAGGAAGAAAGGCTGAGCCTTCCCTTTCCTCCAACTTGTCATCAACACCCTTCCCCACCTCCTCCCTTCCCCTGCCCGTACCAAAAAGAAAATAAGCTATCAGTCCCTGGACCTGTAGGTTGATGGATAGTTTTCCTCAATGCATGACCCCGTCTGGATATTCCCTCCCCTTTTATGAACTCCCAGGGAGCAAGGTCACATGGGACCAAGCACAAGATGTGGAACCAGGAAGCCTGCGTTAAGAGTCGCAGCCCCTCAGCTCATGGATGTATGATTACGAGCCAATCTTAATTTCTTCGTTGGGTTGTTGGGAGAACCAAGTGAAATGATGCATGTGAAAGGCTTTGTGAACTGGAAAGCCCGATGTACCTATTCCACAACACCAGCCAGCTCTCCCCCGTCGGTCAGGATTGAGCCCAGAATAACTGTCCCCGAGCTGCCTCCTCCACATTAGGGCAGATGAAACTGTGGTCAGGGAAGTCTGGGCATCCATCACAGGTCTGCTGCGAGCCAAACCACCTGCCTGCCGAGTCGGGCTGGAGTCAGGGCCAGGCAAGACGGCTCCCGTCTGTACATCCGCGTCTGTTGCGTGGTTGCTTCACAACTACCCTGCGAGGCAGCAGCGCCATCCCTGCTGGTCAGAAGAGAAACCCGAGTCTTCAGAGAGGTGAGTAGCTGCCCAGAGTCACATAGTTACTGAGTGAAGAGCTGGGCTCAAACCCTGGCCTTGGGCCTCCTGGTCCACTGACGCTTCTGGCTCTTGAGGGGCGGCCTGGGGTCCCCAGAGCAGCTTCATCCCTCAGCTCATATAAATTATGTGTAAGTGTATAGTTTTCTGTAAATTGTGTGCAAGTGTATAATTCTGTGTGAAGGAAGCATATGTTCATTTTGATTATACTATTTTTTGTTTTAATCTCAAGTTGGGAACATCTCAAACATTCTGGAAGAACCCTTGGAAACCCCATCAGTCCTACACACACGGTCAACACAGCCTAATGGTTAAAATCGCCTGCTCCCCAGCCAGACCCCTCTCCCCATTCCAGCTTGAGGCGTTCGGCTATGTTCAGTTCGCCTCGCTTAAGCCCAGATGTGGAATCCTGTCCCCACTAGTGGGCCAGGAACCAGCAGTCCCCTGCAGGCGGCCAGGCGGCCAGGGAGCTATCATAGGGAATGCTCACAACTTCTGCTTGTTCAGGTCTTGGTCAAACTGTCCTCTCTCCGGAAGGCGTCCCTGACTCTGCCAAGCCGGCCGAGGTGTCCCTTTTCCGTGTTCCCGCAGTGCCCGGTAATGGGCTCAGTCACTGTGTGGTGAGTGTCAGTTGCTTGTATGATCCCCCCTCCAGACAGGGAGCAACTGAGGCCGGGGACCGTGTCATGCCCTTCTCCCCCAGCACAGGACCCATGGATAAACGCTTCCGATGTGAGTCAGTGAGCGAAGGAAACAATGCGTGGATAGATGGAAGGGCATCTACCTCCCCTCCAGCTCTTAAATTCTCCTCTACTCCTTCTCCTGTTCAGAAAGGGCTGGGGGGGGGCGGGCAATGAAGGTCAGAGAAATAATACTTTTAAAAACTAGTATTGATGGAAAGTTGGGTTTTCTTTTAAGGGCCCAGCTCTTATGAGCCCCCAGAGGGATGGCCCACGGCCCAGAGCCTGGCCAAGAAAGTGAGGCGTGCTAAAGTCCTCTCTCACATCCCTGATCCTCTGAACTTATTTAAGGACAGTTATCTTCTCTCTTTTCCTTCCCAGGTCACTAACATTCAAGCTGCGGTGACCAATGTTTTCTGTGCAGCAGTTTCCATTTATCCATTTCCTTTGGTAACTGCAATTTTTTTTTTTTTAATATATCTTAGGGCTTTCTCCTTGACCTACAAAACAGCACTGTTCACTCTGCGTTCTCTGGGGAGACGTCCTCCCGAACCCTTATTCAGAGAAGCGAGTATGTGCCCGATCCTGTCATCCTCGGTGGGAAGTTTGATTCATCTCACCAGGGGACGGTTGGGGGCAATGCCAGCCTGGGCTTCCACTTCTTCCTTTAATGAAGTGGCACCTATTTGGATGATAAGGAGCCACTGAAAATTGGGAACATCTTACAAATGCAAAATGCCCTTTATATAGAAATGTATATCTCACTTTAGAATGTGTCCTGTTATAGTATTCTAATATAATAAGGATTCCTACAAGGAATGTATAATAACTTGGGGAAATGTTTATGAAATAACGTTAACTTTAAAAGCAGAATGTGAAATTATATATACAGTATGTCCTCAGTTCTGTTGCTGAAAAGTGTACATAGAAAAAAGAAAGGCAGCTTTCTCATTTCATCTTTATAACAACCCTGTGGTGCTATGTGGAATTATTAAATAATTTGCCCAAAGCCATACAGCTCTATGTGCTGCCCAAGGTCACAATGCATGAACAGAAGCTTGACTGTGCATGTATATTTCATCCAGAAGGCAATTTGGGAAACGGGAGGGGTACCTGGGGCTCTGCTTGGAGGCATGTGGCAGAATTGCCCTTCCCTAGCACCGTGGAGCTTGATGTGGCCAGATGATTTGCTCTGGCCAATGACATGTGACTGAAACGATGTATCACTTTCAGGTGGGAACTTGAAGAGTGAGGGAGAATTCCCCATGTTTTCCTTTGCCTTCCGCCTAAAGATTGGCAGCCCTCCAGAGAAAAGCTGTCCTGGGAGCTGTATCCTGGAAGAAGGACAACATGAAGCAGAATTCATATGTAGCATGAGTGAGAAATGGCCCTGAGTTGTTTTTAAGCCACTGAGATTTGGAGGATGATTGACACCACAACATACCACAAGAAAACCTGGCTTATTCTGCCAGATTCAAGGGCACTGACCAGTGAGGCCAGATGACATGAACACTCCCACATGACTTCTTACAGTTCAAACGGGAGGTGGTGTGATGCTATAGGGAGTTTGGGTCTCAGAACCAGAACTGAGTTTCAACACAGGCCATTAACCTGGTTAAACTTACTTTCATGTTTTAAAACAAGGATTATACTATATTCTATAAAGAGTTATTGTATTAAATAAGATAGTGCACATAAAGTGCCTGCTACTTAGAAAAAAAATAAAAACTGGTTATTCTAAAATTTTTCTACATGATTGATTTTTACAAAGATGCCCCAATCCCAATGTATTTGTTAAGCAAGGTATGATTGTACCTTTTTGACTGTAAATTTCTTTTTTCTACCAATGAACAAAAAAATTGTGATGACTCTAGTTTTCCCTCTACCAAATAGTAATAAATATACAATCTACAACATTAATATGTTCATGTATTTCTAAGACGAAAAACCAGTGGTTATCATAATTTAAAAGTTTACCATTAATAAAATTACCTTTAAGATAAAATTAAGAGAAGGAAGATAATGTTATTAAAAATACATTTAACAATATATAAGAATTGAGGTTCAGTCATGTATAACATCAAACTAAAAAATAATGGAATAACACTAGGAAATAATGGAATCTAACTTCGTTTGAATGCCTTCTCTGACAAATACACGGTTCCTGTCCTCAACAAACTTCCAATCTGAGAAAATTAAATATACACAGAAGATTTAGCTCTAATGCTGCATGAAATTTTAGAATATTATGTTACTCTCCTACTACTTCCTAGGTTATATAATGGATCCACTCTTGTTTTCTCATTTCATTCTCCACCCACACACAAAAAGAGAACATATGTGGATATGTCAGATTGTGGCTATAATATAATGCATCTGAATAAAAATCAGATCATTAAGTTGCAGATACTTCTGTAGGAAGCAGGAAATTTTCATCTCATTTTCCAATGCTAGGGTCAGGTCTTTTTACCTCCTTCTTAGGACTTTCCCAAGAAAGTGCAGTTGGGGGCTTCCCTGGTGGCGCAGTGGTTGAGAGTCTGCCTGCCGATGCAGGGGACGTGGATTCGTGTCCCGGTCTGGGAAGATCCCACATGCCGCGGAGCGGCTGGGCCCGTGAGCCATGGCCGCTGAGCCTGCGCGTCCAGAGCCTGTGCTCCGCAATGAGAGAGGCCACAACAGTGAGAGGCCCGCGTACCGGAAAAAATAAATAAATAAATAAAGTGCAGTTGGAAATCTATTAGTCAGAGCCCAGGATCTTCCTTGTACATTTTTTTAATTTTACAGGTTGCCATGTCTTAAAATACAGGAGCATTGCTATAATGTCTCTTCTATACACACCCTCAATCCCAGAGTCAGCCTCACTTATGCAGAGACCAATCAAAGCTGCTCTGAGAGCTTCTGCTGGCTCCCTTAATAAGTCCACCCTTCATTGTTCAAGGTTGATAATGGGGAAGAATTTCACGGAGCTGTGGCTCTGTCTCCCAGCCCTAATATGTCTGCTGAGACTGACCTTCCCATGGGGAGGTCACTAACTACCTCTGTAGTCACTGTACTTGCCCTAGAAGTGCTGCTCCTTCAATGCCATGACTTAGAGTTCTTCCCTTGGGGCCCCTCAGCCCCCTCCAAGGAAGACTTCCTCCCATCCTGTCTCAGTGGAGACAGTCTGGCCCAGCCATAGCAAAGCCTGTGAGGATAAAGTCCCCCTTGTTACCCCTGCTGCTCCGCAGGACCCCCCAAAGTGACAGGCTCCTCAAGGAACCAACTTATCTTGTCCCCACTCCAGTAGACATAGCAACAGGAAGTGACTGGACAGCCGCCCCCTACCCCCGCCAGCCACCCTCGGGGTCTAGTCTGGCTGTGACCAAGGGGCCAAGCTTAGATTCACCCCAGGCCACTGTTTGTGGCAAACGGGATTGTAGGTACAGAGGAGAGGGGTAGGGCCGAATGCGTGCCCTGCCAGCTTTGGCCATTTAGACACCCAGTCACCTGCAGCAGCAGAAAGCAACACTTCACGTTTCACCAATTACTTCATCACAGGCTCCTCCAAAACCTAAACCACTTCTCCAGCTTGGGAATTTGCTCCAGAAAGACATTCCCTGGCACTGTCAGCCCATTGTTGCTTCATTCTACTGTCTCTTTAAACTGTGCCTACTTCCTGTGCTAACCTGAGCTAAATTTGGTAAAATTTGGTAAAAACACAGCTGTTACACTGTTCATTCAGTTCTTTTCTTCCATTGTGATGAGTTGCAGAGTCCTTCCACTCAACACTCCCTCCTTCCATTCCTCCACACCCTTTATAGAAACTATTTCTTTTTTTTTTTTTTTTGCGGTACACGGGCCTTTCACTGTTGTGGCCTCTCCC
>NC_041214.2:30919264-30966434 GCF_002837175.3 Physeter macrocephalus
ACGTGGGATCCTCCCGGACCGGGGCACGAACCCGTGTCCCCTGCATCGGCAGGCCGACTCTCAACCACTGCGCCACCAGGGAAGCCCTAGAACCTATTTCTATATAAAGCTTGGTCCCCACTCCCCAAGGAGCTAGTATTTGTAATGCTCATAGATACTGAAAATTATAAACCAGGTGATTTTTTTTCTTTTTTCCTTTATCTGCCAGAAAGCTCAGAGGCAAACTTATAGCTCAATTATGGGAACTGAGTCTTTTGGCTCACATATTTATATCACTTTTCTAATTTATACATCCCTCATTCAAATTTTTATGTATATTTCACTATTTTATTATATGGGTTTCTATATGCTCCCTCAACTCTTGCAAAATCCGGAAAGGAATAGAGATGATACATTGATGGCTAACCAGGTAGGTAGGCCTATAAATAAATAGGTATTAATAGATTAAAAGAAATTTCCTACTCACTGGTTACTTATTCAGCCAAATTTCTTCACTGAGTGTCCATGGCCTTCCGAGTAGTAAACTCCTCTCTTCTTCAGTTCTCTTCCTCCCTCTGGACTATGTTTTCCCCTTCAGGAACTCACAAACCCAGAGAAGTAATACTGCCCTTCAAGGCAAAGAGGTGAGCATCCTGTTCAGGGCAACATGCTGTGGCAGTGGTCCAAGCAGGGCTGACCCAGCTCTCCTGGTTTCCAGCCCACTGATCTTTTCACAACATTGCTCTGCTTTTTGTGCAGTTTACAGTATGGAAAGTGCACAGTTAAAGACAGAGTCCAAACTAACCACGTATTTTTTGAGTCCTGCTCTAACCCCATCTCCATTTTTCCTGGATAGGGGATGTTCCCTTTCCTTATCTTTTTCCTGAGCATTTTTACCTTCTGCAGCACATTTCTTTCTCTCCCATTTTCAATCCTTCACTCTTAGTATTTTACCTGGAAAGAAAGAAAGAAAGAAAGAAAGAAAAAGAAAGAAAGAAAGAAAGAAAGAAAGAAAGAAAGAAAGAAAGAAAGAAAGAAAGAGTAAGTACTCATAACGGTCCAGCTGGCCTGCTGCCATAGGTACTCAATAAATGTTAGTTCTCTTCCCCTACACACTTTGACACATATTAAGTGCTCCTCTCCCTCCTTCTATGAACCCCCCGCCCCACTTCCTGTGCTTACGCCGTACTGGATACATAGACCTTTTTACTCTGCCAAATGAACCAGGAGAGATAGAATAGATAGATGTCAGTGTCATTCTGGTAAGAAAAATAGAAATAAAAAAGGTGCCAGTCTACCAAATCGGGGTATCAAAAAGCATTCCCAGTTTCCAATAAGTCTTTTTCTATCTTCAACATAGCTGACATTTGTCTTTACATACCTGGGGAAATGATGTCTGTCTGTTCTTCATCACTTGATTTGCATTGTAGAAACTCGACTTCAGTGAGGTCATAGGGAGGAAGTTGATGATTTGTAATGGACATTTGTGGTAACTTCTTCAATATCCATTCCTTTCTTCTTTTTTTCATGGGCCCGCATAGGGAGACCCATGTGGTTACAAGGAAGCTAACTCTACTCTCTGGCTCTGGGGGGTAGAGCACATGACTTAGCCAAAACAAATCATCGCATCGCATCCACCTGGCCATAGTGATTCATTATCAGGTTAGTGCTATGACCTCAGGGAGCCCAGTGGAAATAAATCTCAGGACTTTTGTTAGAATTCCTGAGTCAAGGGTTTTCTCTCCTCCTCTGGAAACAGGAAGTCTAAAACTCCTCCAGCCATTTTGCTACCACAAAGGAAACCAACTTGAGAATGAAGCCAAAATACAGAGAATGGCAAAGAAATGAAGTCAGGGCCCAGATGACATCAGGAAATCTTAGATTAGACCTTACCTACACCTAGACTTTTTAGTTACATGAATTAATAAATTTTATGATTTACACTCACATGTTACACTCAAATAAAAACTTTCTAACTGATACACTGATGTTACCTTAAAATTCATGTAAATCACGCTGGTTTTTGATAGATAACAATAGTTGTGATTCATCTTTGCTACTTATGCCCTGTCCAATATGCTAAAGACACCAAGCAGGTAGAGGCTATGGTGGTGTGTATGTCTATGTAGGTGTGTTGTCCCAGATGATCAACACCAGCAATCGTCATCCCCATCATCACTGCGGATGGGGCCGTCATATGTAAATCAAACTCAGGTGACCAAAGTTTACAGCAACGCTTGAAATTTAGTGTCTCAGAAGCATTTCATTTCAGTCCCATAAAAGTTATGATATGCTGATTAAATACTGACTGGAGGCTGAAAGAGTGCTTACTTGAGGTTTATAAGCATGAAAAGGATGCATTCTGTTGCCACCTATTTTTTTTTTCAAAATATTGCTGCCCTGAAACAGCCAAATGCATGTATTTCGAGTATTTTAAGGGAAAGAGGTGACGTACATTTTATTTTTTATAATGGTATTTTCTGCCAATAATAAAATAGGAGCAAGAAGAAATGTTGATTAAAGAAGCCATATTCCTTTTCCAAAGAAAACATTTGTTGTCTTCAGTTTCCTCACTTTTATTTTTGAGAAGAGAGAGGTAATTCATTCCCTCCAGTAAACAATTTTCACGCGGGAGTCTCCTAACCTTCCCTTTTGTAACTTCAGTCCAGAGCTTGAAATATTTTGTACTTAATTCCTCCCTCCTTTTTGATTCTCTAAGACCAAGAACAAAGGTCTCCTGAACAGGTTTTCAGGTGAAAAAGCAAAGAAGTTAAGAAGCTGTTCAGGGAAACAGGGTCTGTCCGTAAGCACCCCATAGGGGCTGCTCCATACACAGAAGGCAGGAATAGGGTGAGACCAAGATGCCATGAATGATAGAAAACAAGCTTCGGGGGCTTCTGATTTCTCCCAGGAGGCTGCTGGGAGTGTCTGCTGCTGAGGAATAGCTGCTGTGGTCAAGTAGCTGTAAGGGTTTGAGCTGTCTTTAGGTGTAACATTGCTCCAGAACTAAAGCCTGGGTTTCTTGGCTCTATAAGCAATAAGTACATCCATTGATGATTTCATTATTTCCAATATTTTATTGTGAGCATTTTCAAACATACAGAAGCGTTGAAAGAATTGTGAAGGGTACACCCCATATACCCACCATCTAGATTCTATAATTAATAGTTTACTATATTTGCTATTCATTTATCTACCTACCTATCCATTCAGCAATCCATCTTATTTTTTGGTGCATTTCAAAGTAAGTTGCAGACATCAGTATCCTACACTCCTAAATACATACCTCTTCATACCTATCATTAACTAGAGTTCAGGGTTTATTTAGAATAATTTTTTTCCCTGGGTGAAATTTACATAGAGTGAATTGCATGAATTTTAAGTGTATCCTTCCATGAGTTTTTTAAAAATAAATAAATTTATTTATTTATTTATATTTTTACTTATTTTTTGGTGCATTTCAAAGTAAGTTGCAGACATCAGTATCCTACACTCCTAAATACATACCTCTTCATACCTATCATTAACTAGAGTTCAGGGTTTATTTAGAATAATTTTTTTCCCTGGGTGAAATTTACATAGAGTGAATTGCATGAATTTTAAGTGTATCATTCCATGAGTTTTTTAAAAATAAATAAATTTATTTATTTATTTATTTATTTATTTTTAGCTGTGTTGGGTCTTCGTTGCTGCGCTTGGACTTCCTCTAGTTGTGGCGAGCGGGGGCTACTCTTCGTTGCGGTGCACGGGCTTCTCATTGCAGTGGCTTCTCTTGTTGTGGAGCACAGGCTCTAGGAGTGCAGGTTTCAGTAGTTGTGCCTCGAGGACTCTAGAGCTCAGGCTCAGTAGTCGTAGCGCACGGGCTTAGTTGCTCTTTGGCATGTGGGATCCTCCCGGACCCGGGCTCGAACCCGTGTCCCCTAACCATTACACCACCAGGGAAGTCCCCATTCCATGAATTTTGACAAATGTACGTGCCTGGAAAAGGAAAACCATCACGATACAGAACATTGTCATGGTGATTTCTTTCTAACATCAATTATCAGTAGAGCTATTCTCCACTGCATTCAGTTATCCAACAAATATTTTCTGAGCTCCTGTATGGTTCAGGTATTTGCTAGGTGTTAGAGAGGTAAATGATACATATCCCTCCACAGGAGTCAACAGTTTAAAGAAAGAGATGCCTACAGTACTTGAATTAATTAGTTAATTAATTAAATAGAGATGCTGTGGAAATCTGTTCACACAGCGGAGGGGTCAGCCAATGCACCTGACGTGGGGTCAAGAAGGGTTTCATGCTGGGCATTTTGAAAGATGAAAAGGAACATTAGACATCCAGGGACAAGAGCACAAAGAAGACTGAAGTCCATGACCCTACATGGCATCTGGCATGGCTGAGATACAGGACAAGGGGAATGCAATGAGGCTGGAGATACTGCAAGCACAGGTCCACGAGGGCCTTGAATGCCTGACTAGGGGGTTGAGCTGTTATCCAGAAAGAGATGGGAAGTTGAAGAGGAACCTGCCAGACACCTGAGCCAAGGTGATCTGGGTAAAGTTCACTCCATGTTGGCCTTGAGAGAGATGAAGAAAGGGACTAACGTGGATGCTCTGGTGATACAGAGACAAACGCTTTGGATTAGGTGTTAAATTATGGAAAATTCTAGTCCATAATCCAGGCTGCTGGACCCCAAGGGCCATGGAGGCTCCAGCTGGCTGCCAGATGGAACACGGCATCCACGCACTGCCGAGGAGCCCTGGAGACAACCCGGCCTCCAGCTCCTCCTCCACTCAGCACCAGAGCCTCACAGACTAAGGAGAACTGGAGAAGCCAGGCTGGGAAAGCCTGGGTTCTAACATATTATTTTTTAATGTAGCCAGTTGCATTACAATCACCTACTACTGATCATAGAACAACTTGTTTAAAGTGTTGTAAAGGGTCCCGCCAGACTCTAATCAAGAGACAAATCTTGTGTCTAAAACAATTCAATCACTTCTTTTACACTGAGAGAAAATTGAGTGATCACATATACACAACCTGCTGCAATCAAGGCTGAGACGTCTTGTATGCTAATATCCTGCTAAGAAGTGTGAAGTAATCCAGGATGAAGTGTCAAATTCTCTTTCATTAGAATGGGAAATAATTGTGCTGCTGTATGACAAGTAGTAAAATCCACAGTGGACGATTGAATCAATAGCTGTGAAATGTAGAACACTGCTGATTTAAAACAAACAAACAAAAAAATAGCATCTCTCCATTGGAAGGGATGCCTTTTAAACTCATAATGGATTCTATTTGTGATCAAAGTTGAAGGCGCAAGTCACATAGGAAACAATATCAACAAAAAGATGGGCAGAGGAGTGGATGAGGAAGGGAAGAGAGAGGCTTAATGGGGAACAAAGAGAAGAAATAATTTCAAAAGAAGGTATGTCTTAATTTTTTCCAACCTTTTAATAGAGCTAGAGTTTTATAAATCAGCTAGAAGTATCTTGTTTAAACTGTCAAGAAGAAGAGTTACTCTTATGGACTGAATGTTTGTGTCCCCCCTCAAAATTCATATGTTGATATCTAATGTGATGGTTTTAGGAGGTGGGGCCTGTAGAGGATAATTAGGTGATGAGGGTGGGGCCCTTGTGAATGGGATTACTGCCTTTATAAGAAGAGGCCAAAGAGTGAGAGAGCTCTTTACACCACTTGAGGGTACAATGTGAAGTTGGCTGTCTGCAACCCTTGCTGGCCCCCTCATCTTAGACTTCTAGTCTCCAGAACGGTAAAAAATAAATTTCTGTTTATTTTAAGCCACCCAGTCTATAGCACTTTGCTAGAGCAGCCCGAACTGACTGAGACAGTACTAAAAAGAGTAAAACTGTTGAGTTTTAGGACTTAATAACCTGCACAGTGGAAAGCTGCCCCATGGGAAGTTCTCTTTTCCCTTGTTCTCTTTGTCTCTTTTTTAATTTTGAGACTCTTCCTGAGCCTTAACCAGACTCTCGCTGAACCTTAACCAAATCTCTAGGTACTGGAAGAAATCTGAGAAGTTGCCTTATGTTTACACCTCATTAAGCTAGAGATCAATCTTCATCAAAAGCAAAAATCCTAGTACTCACTCCACCTCTTTTTTTAACTCTCTAAGTTTTTAGTTAAAAATAATTTTTCATTTGCTTAAGCACATTTCCTGGCCCATGTACAGGACTCGGCTCCTCCCTCTCCTCCTCTTGCCTCTGCGTTGACTTATCCCTTTGGCTGCTTTTTCCAGGTTGAGGCTACAGCATCTCCAGCCTCACATTCTGAGGCAACAGTAAAATCAGACAATTATGGAACAGGGCAACAGCTTAGTAAAGAGTTTGCATAGCTCTTGGTACATAGTTAGCTCTCAAAATTATTACTACTGGGAGCCAGGATGACAGACAACATTAAATATCATCTCAGAATGGGGTCCTCAGAGGCATGTACTCAAAAGGATTTGAGTGCTAGTAATTTATTTGAGAAGTGATTCCAGGAAGCAGGTAGGTAGGGATGTGGAGAAGTCAGACATGAGGGGAAAGAAGCCAATACAGGGTGCGTTCATGTGAAGGTTACCAAAGTGGACAAATGGGGCTGAGTTCTGCCGGGTCATCTAGGGAAGCAGAATACAACACACCTCAAAGATACCCTGCAAGGAAACAGGGTATTTATTATTGGTTGAAGACTCTTTCCAGGGATGTTAACCCCTCAGCACTCCTGGCTGGCCCTCAAGCAGACCAAGCATGTTCTTATGGTCATGGACTGGGTGCTGACAGCATCATTTAAGCACCATGAGGAAGTGCCCTGCATATGACTAGGGTAGGATGCATTGTCTCAGCACCAGGTGACCGGGCCCCACCAAGTCCATCGTGGAAGCTATGAGGATACATTTTGCAGACCTCCAGCTACAGGGCTGAGGCCACACCTTCCACAGGCTGCTTCCAGCCAATGACTGAGTGTGACGGAAATACTAAGGCAGGCCCAAATCCCGGAGTCCTCTGACAGCCAGACTTAAGCTCTGGGATTCCATGCCAGCCTCGCTGAACTTACACTGCACGCCCGTCTAGGATGCTTGCACCCAACTCTCCCCCCAGCCCCCTGCGCTCTTGGTGAACTTGCGTTGTGGTCTCTTGGCTCTCCTAGACACTCCCAACTCCTTCCCCATGGGCTCTCATTCAGCGGTTTTCTCTAACAAAATCTTTGCACATTTTACTCCCATCTTGGCATCTGCCTCTCTGAGAGCTAAGACTAACACATCCACAAAAGCCCCCCTGGTCACAGCCATCAGAGCAGGGACCATATAAACAAAGTATTCATGAAATCCTTTTGGCACAGGGACAGGAAGTAATATTTCAATGGTCAGAAAAGGGTTATAAGAGTTCAGCTGAGAATCGCTCTCACTGCAGGAAAGTTTTCGTATTGCTTCTCTTTTCCCAAGTGTAAATATCTCTGTTATCGCATTAACAACTTCCTTCTACAGCCCGCAACACTCCCACCACACCTGCACGTCACTCCCATACCCATTCTCTCCAACAGCACTGAGCGTCAGCTGGCCCATCCGCCAGGGGGTGTGAAATGTTTGGAAATAACTTTTAGTATCAGCTTTGACAAAGAGAAATAAGAATTTGGAAGGGATGCTTGTTGCAAAATCGAATTCTACGCAGCAAAACCTTGATAATTTGATTAATTAATCATACAGCCAGGCAGACTTTGCGACAAGCCTGGGTTCTAGAATATGGTTAAAGAAGTTTAATTGTAGTGCTTTCTGAGTGGCAGTCCCCATTTAAAACTTAGCTCTAAGGAGGTACCACTTATAAGTCATGCCCTGCCTCTAACCCCTTAGTACTGCTAACGGTACTTTGAAAGAAAATTCAATTTTTTGAGCCCTTGGTTTGAAATAGTTATTAATTATAGAAAGGGTCCCTTAGCTTGTGAGTAAAAGCTTGCAATTTTCAGGGAAGGAAATTCTATGGTTTTTATCCAGCAAGTATCAAATAATTGTGCCACTGTCATCCTAAGCCCAGTTTGAATGATTGGGTGGTTCTCTGGTGGCCAGGCAGGCAGCCCAGTCCCTGCAGACAGCTCTCAACATGCAGCGCGTGGCCTTACAGAAAAGGCCGCCTCAGGCGCTCGTGTGTAAAGCAGACGGAACAGTCAATTGTCCTAAAATGAAAGAAGGGCCGGATCCCTTTCCTCCTGCAGGCCACGAGAATGCTTCCCGAAGGCCCCTTCTGGTCAGATGTCCCCTTGCTTTGTTTTTTCTTCTCTCTCGGTCCCATGGGAGACTCACCTTCCAGCCTGGTCAGACCTGGACAGTGGAAACCAGAGGCTGCTCTGTCTGTTCTGTGGATGTTCCACCCACCATCAAGGTGTTGGCTGGGGCTACAGTCATCTGAGATCTCCACGGGGGAGGATCTGCTTCGAAGCTCACTCGTGTGGCTGTTGACAGGCTGGGGTCTTTGCTGGCTGATGGCCGGACACATTTGTTCCTTGCCACGGTGGCCCCGGCAACATGGCTACTTGCTTCCCTGAAGTGGGAGCTCTGAGAGGAGGAGACCAAGGGAGAGTCCTCTTGTAACCTAACCTCAGAAGTGACACCCCGTCTCTTCTGCTAGATCATCCTGGCTAGAAGCGAGTCACTAGGTCCAGCTCGCACTCAGGGAGAGAAGATTATAGAGGGGCAAAGATACCTGGACGTGGAGGTCAGCAGGGGCCATTTGAGAGGCCATCTGCTATGTTTGCCCTCTGGCCCCGGTGACTCCTAACCCTCCCCACATGCAAAACACACACTGGTTGTTCTCATCCAGGGAAGCTTTAGGTTTCTCTCAATCACAATCATTTTTGCAAATACTCTCTAATTCAATTGGGTGTTTGGCTAGAAAATCATCCACTTGAACCTTGAGCTCCTTCCATTGTGGGCAGCTCTGCTTTTTGGAGGTTTTT
Organism: Physeter macrocephalus; assembly: GCF_002837175.3. Classification (NCBI taxonomy): domain Eukaryota; kingdom Metazoa; phylum Chordata; class Mammalia; order Artiodactyla; family Physeteridae; genus Physeter; species Physeter macrocephalus. Next base: position 30,928,191 of record NC_041214.2, read on the forward strand.
GGACTCAAATTCATGGACCCTCTTAGGAAACTGATGGAAGACATATTCCCTCAGTGTAATATGTAGGAGTGAGATGGGACTTAACTGGCTTGGCAGGACATGGTCAGATGGGGTGGAGGAAGAGTTATCTGATACCTTCCCAGAGCTGGGTCAGAAGGGGCACATCCAGGGCCTGGCCCTCTGGGGCAGTGGGTAGGCGAGCTGCATGAAGGATGTAAGGACGTGCATGGTTTGTGCTTGTGCAGTGTTCAGATGAATCATAATGTCCATTTTCCAGGTTTAGACAGAGACATGATACAATACAATAAGTCCCCTACATTGAATGAGTTCCATTCCAAGAACACGTTCATAAGTCCAATTTGTTTGTTAAGTCCAACAAAGTTAGCCTAGGTACCCAACTAACACAATCGGCTATATAGCACTGTACTGTAATAGGTTTATAATACTTTTCACACAAGTAATACATTAAAAAAAACACAAAAAATAAAACATTTTAAATCTTACAGTACAGTATCTTGAAAAGTACAGTAGTACAGTACAACAGCTGGCATACAGGGGCTGGCATCGAGTGAACAGGCAAGAAGAGTTACTGGCTGGAGGAGGAAGAGGAGGTGGGAGATGGTAGAGCTGAAGGATTGTCAGCAATAGGAGACGGAGGGCAAGCTGCAATGTCACTCACGTCTGACGGTGATGGCACAGGTTCTGGTTCCTTGCTGGATTCAGTTCTATCTACCCTCTTGAAAAAATGATCCAGTGATGTCTGGGTAGTAGGTCTTTTTTTTCTCCTCATAGATGACACAGTAGCACTGGATTGCATTCTGCAAGGCTGCTGCAACCTTCGTGTACTGTTCTGCATCCGGGTCTGTGCCTCAAAAACTAACGGTGCCTCCTCAAATAAAGAAAATCGCCTTGCCATTTCCTGCATCGTGAATCCCTTAGGTTCTTCAGTTACTTCTTCCTCTTGTCTCTCTTTGTCCTTTCTCTGGGCCTCCAATTCCATCAGGTCTTCATTAGTACGCTCCTCGTGTTGCACAGAAACAGTACCGTACAGAAAAGTACACAAAAGCACAACCATTTGTAGAGGATGCACACACGTGACAATGTATGCCAGACACATGAACTAACTTACGTGATTGGACACGCGGACGTACGTTCACGTCTTTGAAAGTTCGCAACTTGAAGGTTCATGTGTACGAGGGAACTTACTGTATAGAGGTAAACAGCTTGGATTTGGGAGTCAAACCACCTGAATTTGCATCCCAGCACCACTCTATAGTGTGATCTTGAGCAAGAAGCTCAGGCTCATTATGGTGTTGTGAGGACTAAATGAATAAAGGCTGTAAAGTGCTCAGCACAATGCCTGGCACAGGATAAGAGACAAACCATACTAGTAACTGCCACTTTCACAAATTCTCTTTGAGACTCTAGGTGGGTCTCCCAACTTCACTCTTTATTCATATGCTGCAATCTTTTGTTACCAGCTGACAGTGCTGCTTTTCTGTGGCAGAGAAACTCAAACTTCTAGCTTCCTGGAGGGCCTGCCATGCCTGGAGGACCACCTGGGAAACTCTCGTTTGCCCCAGGTGGTCTGCACATCTGCTGCCAGGCAGTTGGATGCCAAAGCTCTGATTGGAGTATAATAATCATGTGGCTTCTGTCATGAGGAATGAGAGAGAGAAGCAGGTTCTGTGACTAATCCAAAGCACACCCCACAGAGATCTCCTGCAGGCAGCCAGCTCCAAAATGCAGGGGCTGGGTCTAAATTCTCTATAATCAGCACCAAGCAAAATACTCCTGGTGCACGAAAGATGCAGTGAGCATTGGATGGAGGTAAGTCCCATCTTCTCTCTTATTTTGGGCACTAGCTCAGTCCCCAGATAATAACTGCCATTTACTGAGAGCCGAGCACTGTGCCAAATGCCTTCAAAACCAGTTACACGGGCTTCCCTGGTGGCGCAGCGGTTGAGAATCTGCCTGCCGATGCATGCGACACGGGTTCGTGTCCCAATGTGGGAAGATCCCACATGCCACGGAGCGGCTGGGCCCGTGAGCCATGGCCACTGAACCTGTGCGTCCAGAGCCTGTGCTCCGCAACGGGAGAGGCCACAACAGTGAGAGGCCCGTGTACGACAAAAAAAAAAAAAAAAAAAAAACAGGTTACACTCTCTCAGTTTCCCAGCCAGTCCTCCATTAAATGGATGTGGAAATAGGTAGCAGCAAACAGTCTATTGGATAACGAAGGTCGTGCACATGTCCTACACCATGCTGCTCCAAGCACACTTGAAAATGCCAGATGGAAGCTTCTTTCATCTGCCTCCCTCATCTTGAGGGAGCTGGAGAGGGACATCCCCTTTTGCTGGTCCCAGATGGGCTCCGGATAGGGGAGCCATCTCCCCACCCACCAGACATCTTGCAAAAGCTCCTGGAAAACCCACTCAAGGCTCTGAGCCCCAGGCTCACCTCCATCTTGTACCACAGGCAAGGAAGCAGCTCACATGGGCTGATGAGAGCCGAGTGTCTGCATCTCTTCCCAATTCCTCATTAGTAGTTGGAAGTTAGCCAGTATGGACTATTTATACCCTGGAAATTGGTGAAACTACAAATCAAGACTTTTACTTGATTCCAGGAGCACTGGTTCTTAAGCAGGGACCAGCACACCAGTGTTATACAGTGATGAGATATAAAGCCTTACCACCCCAAGACAATGTTCTCATCAGTGTGCAAACATTTCATGCTGCTATGAAAACTAGGAATGTGTCAGATGGAGTCACATGCTGCCTCTGGGAGAAACCTTCCTATCGCCTTGCTTTAAGTATTACAGCTGTCATCTTGGAATTTTTCATTTACCAATAGAACCCTTAATTCACCTATAAAATATGATTCACATAATGAATCCAGGTATTTTACCCAGTGCTAAAATCCAAAAGCAATTAGCCTTTTTGTTTATTTCATGTGGGAGTTAGACTAAAAGCTAAATGAACACACAGAAAAAGAGCCAGGCATTGGTCCAAATGTCTGAATGATGTACTAATTAAATTGTATAACAACACTGCTATCTTTATACATACACTTTATTACAGATTGGGGATTCAGCCTGGGGCCGTCCAAGTCAGCCTCTGGGAAAGCACTTCTTTAAAACTAGAGGAACAGTACGGGGTAAGGCTTTGTTAGGAAGATTTAGCTACACATTCAGGAAGAACAGATAAGACTTTGGATGAGATTTTTAAAAGCTTGGTTAATTTTTCTCTTCTCTCTGCTATAATATGATCCTAATCAGGGATAAGAGTTTAAAAGTCTGCTTATTTATGTATTCACTAAATAAATATGACAAAACCTGGGGTAGGTCTTCCCTGGTGGCGCAGTGGTTAAGAATCCGCCTGCCAATGCAGTGGACACGGGTTCGATCCCTAGTCCCGGGAAGATCCCACATGCCGCGGAGCAACTAAGCTCGTGCACCACAACTACTGAGCCTGTCCTCTAGAGCCTGCAAGCCACAACTACTGAGCCCTCATGCCACAACTACGGAAGCCTGTGAGCCTAGAGCCCATGCTCTACAACAAGAGAAGCCACTGCAATGAGAAGCACGTGTACCGCAACAAACAGTAGCTCCCGCTCGCTGCAACTAGAGAAAGCCTGCACGCAGCAGCGAAGGCCCAATGCAGCCAAAAATAAACAAATAAAATAAGTAAATGTATAAAAAAAAAAACCTGGGGTAGATGCTGGGGATAATATAAAATTAATCAGACCTGTTCCAGGCCCTCTAAAATTCCTCAGATAGCCCCAGTCTGACAGAGAAGTGAATGTTTATGAGAACATGTCCCTAAATGCGACATAGGACTCACAGGTTCCTTGTGGGTCTGGAGAGGGATTGTTAATAGTGTCTGGATTGAGGGTGAGAGAGTGCATACTGAAGGCTCCTGAGAGGAAAGTGGACTTGAGTGTGTTTTTCTCTCATTTCTTTCATCCTAATCCATAAGCTTCCATGAGGAGTTAAAGAAATATGTGTTATTGAAGTAGCTTGTTTCCAGACTCATGCTGGTTGTTACAAGGAAAACCTAGAAAGACTAGTAATAGCAGTAATGGCTAATCGGCACTGAGGCTTTTCCAGGCGCCAGGCACTGCTCCAGGAGGTTTACGTGGCCTGATTCACTTACCATTCACAGCAACACTAGGAAGAGTACAGGTGAGCAAAGCGAAGCTTAGCGAGTGACGGAGTGGGCATTTGAATCAGGGTCTGGTGCTCCCCACCCTACACCGTCTGTCCAGGATTCCAATGGCCAAGTGCAACTGTGCTGTCACAAATCACCTAACTTATCATAACATCAACTCTGTATGTTTACTTCCTTTAAAGAGACTGTCTGGTACAGGAAGAGATACGTCGTGACATGAGACTTAGCATCCATCTTTAATGCTCTTCCTGCCCACATCACTAACCAGGCTGTGACATGGACACAAGTTGTCTCTTCAGTCTCAGCTGCCACCACTGCCCACCTGAGGCCACTAAACCCAAGTCCCCTAAACCACTCACCGTCTCCCTAATCATCAGGTCCTGGTGGATCTCCAAATCTCCGCAGGTTGTTTCCACTCCCCAGAATGAACTGATGACTCTAGAACAAAGTTGCTAGCAACTTCTAATGGTGTTTCTCTGCTGGGCACTGAAAAACAAAAAAAAGGTAAATCTTCTCCACCAGCACCAACTGCACCAGTCAAACAGCAGTGAACGTTCCAAGTCACTGTGGGAAAGAAAATGGCCGCTGTGGTTCTGAGGGGAGCCTCAGGAAGAGTGGGGGTGACCCTTATTGTGAACCCTGAAGAACAAGCGGATTAACCTGGAAAGAGGAGAGAGAGCTGGGCTACAGACTATGCTTCCTTATACAGGGCCCAGCACACAGTAGTTGCTCAATATAATTTTGTCAAATAAATGATGACAGCATTCTGTCTTGTGTCATGTAGGTGCTAGGGGATATTTGCTAGTGATAACAAGATACTCCATGCAAGGAAGGAGGGGATGGATCTGGTTAACGGCACAGAGAGTACACACCCGGCTGTGGTGGAAGCAGGTGTGTTGAATGGTGGGGAACAAGATTGGACAGGTGAGCCTGATTCTACCAGCGAGAAACCAGGGATGGGACGAGAGAGAGAGAAGGGGTTCTTCATCTGGGGGATGCATGCGGGTCCCCAGGGCAGGGTGTATCAGACTCCCAGGTACACACACATCACTTGAGGAACCTCATCCTAATGTGATTCTGACGCAGCAGGTCTGGGCTGGGGCCTGCAAGTTTGCATTTCTAAAAAGCTCCTGGGTGCGGACACTGCTGGATCACACTTTGAGTAGCGAGTCCTGAAGAGTTCACAACAGGCTTCAGAGGTCTGTGAACTCCTTAAAATCGTTTGCAAAATGTTATATTCTGTACACATGTGTGTTTTCTGTAGCAAGACCGTAGTTTTCATTAGACTCTACAGGGTGTGTTTTGGGTTGAATTGTGTCCCCCCAAAAAGATATGTTATAGTCCTAACCCCAGTATCTGTGAGTGTGGCCTTCTTTGGAAATCAGGGCTTTGCTGACATAATCAAGTTAAGATGAGGTCATTAGGGTGGGCTCCCATCCAATGTGACTGGCGTCCTTGTAAGAGAGAAATGTGGACACAAACACACAGGGAGAATGCCATGTGACAACAGAGATAGAGACTGATTCAGCTGTAAGCCAAGGAACGCCAGGATTGCTGGCAAACACTAGATGCTAGGGAGAGACAAGGAAGAATTCTCCCTCACAAGTTTTCCGAGAGTGCATGGCCCTCCTGACACCTTGATCTTGGACTTCTAGCCTCCAGAACCATAAGACAGTACATTTCCATGTTTTAAACCTCCAATTATTTGTGGTACTTTGTTATGACAGCCCTGGAAAACTAACAAAGGGTCTGAGATACACACACACACACACACACACACACACACACACACACCCGGTGAAGAATTATCATAAAGATACAAGAAATCGCTGATGATCTTGAGACTAAGATTTGCAGCCATAACTGGCAACTTGTGACTACTACACTTGCCACTTGCATTTGCTTCCTTTCTTAAACCCTAAAGACGGCTTCTTTCCTGATCAGATCTTTCTCTGTGACCTCCAGCTTTTCTTCTTCCTTCAGCCTGTAGGAAGACACACATTCTTTCTGGACTTCCAGACCTGAAGATCCTGCTATTTTCTTCTTGGCATAGAACGTGGAGAAGCTGAAGCTTATGGCGTTTCTTCCTCCTCCAGGTCCCACCTCTGCCGTGGTTTGTCTCATTTTGGTCCACACAATCTGGTTCTCCTTCTTTTTTTTTTTTTTTTTTTTTTTGGCCACACCACACAGCATGCAGGATCTTAGTTCCCTGACCAGGGATCAAACCCATGCCCCCAGAGTCTTAACCACTGGACCACCAGGGAAGTCCCTGGTTCTCCTTCTTTATTCTTGTCCTTCCTTGGCTGTGAGGAGAGAGGTAGCCTTCCCTCTTTGGATGAGTAGATTTAAACCTTGAGGTATTCTACCCCATGCCTTACCTGGACACCCAGGCTCTCTGGATTAGGGGTCAAGATTCAAATAACTTGTTGTATTTCCACAGGAATTGCCCCTGTCTCCAATTCACTCCCTGTCCTCCACCATGTCTGGGCTCTTAGGAACTCTGTTCCCCACATATGTAATTATGGTGGCCACTGCTACCATTACACTTATCTTCTGCTGCAGGAGAAGAGAAAGCAGATGCAGAACTAGCATTTACTGAGTATTCAGCACGTGGTTTTATATACATTGTCCCTCTTACCCCTCACATTCACATTTACATACTCAAAGTGCAAATGAGTATCAGCACAGCATTGATCTCATCTTCTAAATTAAGACACCAAGTCACAGAGCCGGCGAGGAACAGAAGCAAGATTCCCGTGCAGCTCCGCCTGTTCCGAAGCCCACGCTCTCCTCACCACTCTAAACTGCCTGTCTGAGGCTGAGCTCAACAGCTAAATCAGGGAAATATATAAAACCAGTCAGGCTCAATTCTGTAGTTGCAGAACATTGTCTTTAAGACAAATATTTTGGTGTCATGTAAACACAAGCACCATCTGCCTGCATGCTTGCTATCTGTCTGATCTACTTACTCTATCTGATGCAACAATAACCACCATCAGCTATTCAACAGACCAGACAAGCAAAGCGGTACTTTTACCCTGGTTGTTATGGACACAGTCAGAGCTTTAGCTTTTCAACAATAATCCCCAACTCTGAATTTGCAACACCCCAGGGCATTTCCCGTCACTGTAAGGGATTTTGAAAGATTCTTAAAAATTCCCAGAACCAATTAGTGTCAATGTACTATAAGAAATAGACAGGCTCTGAAGAGCAGACTCTCCAGAAGGCAGGGAGAAGGCTATATGGTGGAGCCCAGCAATGGTGAGAGCTGCTATGATGAGCACAAGGTGGGTGGGTCTGTTTCCTGTTTCTTCACTCAGGTGGCCCTTTCCCCCAAGAAACAGATGAACATGTCATTCTTGCTTGTAAATAGGCATGAAGACCTTGACGTTGTATGGTACAAGAATGGATGAGAAATTAAAATAACCCCAAAAGGCTACAAAGATTTCTGGGTGAAAGGTAAAAGGACATGGAGCTAATTTTGCTTGGAGAAAGGAAAGCTGAAAAGCAAGGCCGCTGGTTATATTTGGGAGGGACATATAAGCAGCACTTCTGACCCCCACTTCTGTCTCCCTTACCTGTGGCAGACACCACTCATTAATAACAGAACTCTAGCATGGAGCCAGAACTGAGCCTCAGAATCCTTCTCGACACAACTCTCTAGGGAAGCACAAGAAATCTACTGGCCATATTCCTGATATGGAGCAGGCTACCAATCAGCGTATTGATACACACTATTACATCATGAAGGGCAAACAGGATGGCAGAGCAAGTACCCAGACCCTATCTCTCTTCTCCTCTTTTTACCTTGCCTTTGCTCCTCTAATTTCTCTCCTCATCATTTCTAGACAAACCTATCCTTCTCAAATGGTTCTGAATTTGTGTTCATTTTTACCACTGGGCATCCACTCACCTACCCTTCCTCTCATAAGTATATGACAGCTAAAGTGGCATTTATAAGAAATGGTCTCAGCCTGAGAGTCTGAGGACCTCAGTTTGAATTCACCCCATTCCAGCCCTTTGACTCTGGGCAAGCCTATTTCCTCACCTGTAAAATAAGAAATACTTGTGGAAACCTCTTCATATGGTTTTTATGAATACCAAATGAAATAATATAAAGGACTTCACACAGTACCCAGAATGAATAGACATTCAATAAATGTTTAGCTTAATCTGAGGAAACAGGAGACATAGCTATTTCGAGACAAATTCCCCACCATCGTTGAAAAAGCACCCTGATTCACCATGTTACTTATATTGAACACTCTCTTGAAATCTAGAGTCAGCTGGGACCTCCCTCTCCCTTGAGATTTAAGTAAAATTAACCTGAGCTCCACCCTGCAAAGCCATAGCCTTTGGAAGTCCCAAGCCCTTCCCATGGATTCCAGGGTCTCACGTTCTCAGGACCACCCCTCCCTCCTGGGCTCCTGTGACCTCACATGTAGACTCTGCTCAGAACTTCCCCAGCCCAGACACAAAACTGAGCTCCTTCCTCATCTGCCAAAAAAAAAAAAAAAAAAGGGCACGTGTACATGTAGACTCTGCTCAGAACTTCCCCAGCCCAGACACAAAACTGAGCTCCTTCCTCATCTGCCAAAAAAAAAAAAAAAAGGGCACGTGTACATGTGTGTCTGTTTGCCACAAAGATTTTGGGAACAGAGGAGCCCTTGTCTCTTCCAGTTTACCACTGACACTGGCTGCAGCCCCCAGGAATGTGGTTATTCGTCTCCAGCCCCTGTCTGCAGAGGGTCATCATCCCACCCATCCTAGAGCACAGGACACAAAGCAGCCTCCTGCCAACTGTTTTTCATCAGCCACCCATATCTGGTCCACAGTGCACACTCACACATTTGTAGCCCTGAAAACCCATGGGAGTACAGAGTGACCCCAGTGTGGCAGTTCAGCCAGACTGAACTTTTTAGATTTCTTTTTTTTTTTTCGGTACGCGGGCCTCTCACTGTTGTGGCCTCTCCCATTGCGGAGCACAGGCTCCGGACGCGCAGGCTCAGCGGCCATGGCTCACGGGCCCAGCCACTTTGCGGCATGTGGGATCCTCCCGGACCGGGGCACGAACCCGCGTCCCCCGCATCGGCAGGCGGACTCTCAACCACTGCGCCACCAGAGAAGCCCTAGATTTCTTTTTGATTTCTCAGGTGCAGACTGAAAAAGTTGGAGTTCGGGCCACTCTTTTGCCTCACGCCCACCTACCTGCAACCTGCACAGAGCCTGAGTCTCCTTGAAAGTCATTTTCTCTTGAGATGAAAGGGTTATATTCCCCTACCATCCCCCCAGAAAATGACCTTATCAATATTATTGGTTCCACATGCTCTTCTTGAACCTTGCCACACCCCCATCAAGAAATGAAGTCTTTCCCTCTCCTTGAAATTAGAAAAGCCACTATTGCCTCAACCAATAGAATATCTGGCAGAAGTGACACTGCATGACTCCTAAGACAAGGTCATAGATGAAAATATGGCTTCTTATCAGATCCCTCTATCCAGGATTCTCAATCTTGGAATCCAGCTACCATGTTGTAAGGAATCCCAGGCTACATGTTGTAAGGAATCCCAGGCTGCATGGAGAGGCCATGTTGTAAGGAATCCCAGGCTGCATGGAGAGGCCACGTTGTAAGGAATCCCAGGCTGCATGGAGAGGCCACGTTGTAAGGAATCCCAGGCTGCATGGAGAGGCCATGTATAGGTGTTGTAGCTGAGATCACAGTCAACAGCCAGCATCAACCACGAGATATAAGTGAGTGTGCCTTCAGATGATGCCAACTCATTTCTTCAAGCTTCCCCAACTGATGCCAGGTGGAGAAGAAAACAGTTATCCCTGCCAACTCCTGCTTTAATTGCAGATTCATGAGTAAAATAAACGTTGTCCTGGTTTGAAGCCACTTGGTTTTAGAGTGGCTTACTTTGCAACATTAGATAACCAGACCAAGTATGCCTACCAATTACTGAAGATTATACAAATGCTGACACTCCATAATTCCATACAGACTGGTTAGTCACTGAGCAGTCCTGAGAGTTAGGAGTTAGCACTTGGTCACCAGAACATGTCCCAGCCCCAGAAATACAAGGACCAGAACCTCAGAGCTGACGATCCTTCAGCTCTACCGTCTCCCCGCTCCTCCAGTCAGTGTGCCAGTTTATTAGCTCATTCTCTGACTCATGCTAGGGGGGATCAACACAACCCTTAACAGCCAGGTAAGAGTGGCTCCAACGTCCTCCTTAGGATTTCCTGAAATTCCGTACAACCTATCTGCTTATAGTCTTTCCTGGCCCTGTGCTTCTGTTTTTGCTGAATTAGTTCTGTCGGTGGGTCATTTCTCTGACTAGCACGTGCTAGTAGAGAATAGAAGTCAACCTCTTTCTCTGATGTTTCCAAAAAAAACCATTCACATAAGTCTTTGTCTGTGAGTCAGACATTACTAAGTGTTTGAGCAAACTACGATGATATGCTGCAGAGCTAGAAATGAAATTTCAGACATCCCTCTTCCTTCCAGGCTCCCATCCTGGCCACCTCACCGCATCCAGAGATCTGGATGTCTTCAGATTCAGATTTCCGTCTCTCCACCCTCACCCTCAACATTTTCCCCTCATCGCTGCCTTCCTCTCCAAATGCCCCCCAGGAATTTCATGTCCAAACATGGTACTTTTCTTTCTATTGTGTAGGTCAGTAGCTCTCAAACTTGATCATATGTCAGAATCAACTGGAGAGCTTGTAAAACACAGATTTCTTGTCCTCATCCCAGAATTCCTGGTTGAGTAGGTCTGGGCCAGGGCCTGAGGAGTTGTGTTTATAAACAAGTTCCTGAGTGCTGCTGATGCTGCTGGACTGGGGACCACGCTTCTCTCCAGCCTTTATTTTCAAACTTGTCTCCAGGTCTACCTTTGCTCATCAGCTAATCAGAAAGAGTCACTACGCACTTAGCGGCCCAAAGGTTGCTTGATAGCCTCTAGAAATCGCTCGTGCTGTAGAAATCAGTTATGGTTTTAATTACAACCTTTTCCCCTTCCAGTTCGTTTGGAAGGTAGTATAAGCTAGCGTGACTGGTTCAGAGTTAGCTCTACCTATCTCTAGTGATGTGACTTTGGCCATGTTATTTAACCTCTTTGAGTCTGCTTTCCTCACCTGTAAAACTATGGATGATAATGCTTACTTCTTAGGGTTGTTTGAGCATTAATGGAGATAGTGCATGTATAGTACTAACCAGTTTCTGGGTATGTGAAAAATATCCATGTTAGTTAATTCTCATTTATTCCACAGACCTTGACCAAGCCCCTGCTGTATTTCAGGCACCTTGCTGGTCGCTGGGATGAGAGGGGAAACCGCATGATAGGAGAAGGAAAGAACAGTAAACAAAAACAGGATCACAGGTTTATGCCAGAGATAAGCTCTTGAAGATGTCTGATAATTCCAGACTAATTCCTCTTAGAAATAAATGTAAACTGAGAGAGGTATTCTGGGAGCACATAAATCCACGAACATTGTAGAATAATGTGCTCTAATGCTGCTTTTTATTTTCTCAGCATTAGCTCTAATATTTCACAGAGGGCTTGTTCTTACATTAATAGCATATCATGGCAGTTGTTGGCGCTTCCTGGTCGTATTTTATCACCTCTAACTTCTATTCCAAAGTTATTGATCTTTTTGGTACGTTTTTCATCACTTGTACAAACATCACCTGATGAATGCTTGGATGACTTTGCTAAATGATAATAACTGAATGTTAAAATAACAGAACAATAGCCACCAAAAATCCCTCAGGGAAGTTCAGGTGCCCGTAAACAACGGAATGGTCGCGAAGTGCTGAGGCCGGACATCAGCTAAGATGGTCCGCCCTGTGGCAGCAAACACACAGTTCATTTCACAATCCCCTGGGTCCTCCAGTCCATGATGGGTATTTCCGGCTTGGCCTGCTGCTGCTTTTCATTTGGGGGAGTTGCGTTGCTTTATACTTTGTGCATAAAGTGAAATTGGAGTCTCTATGTTGCACTGTTTCAAATCTGTCACTCAGATGCCCATGAAGTGTGTGTGCCCGGAATCACAATGGTCTGATGTAGGTGGTGGGAGGCACTGAGGTCACACTCCAGTGATCGGCTCCCCGCGTGGGCAACTCCATCCTCCATTCCTGCAGCTCCTCTTTCCCTTCTAGGTGTGCCCTCATCAGACAAGCACCCCTCCTGCCAAAATCCAGTAAGTCCCCTACATACGAACGTTCAAGCTGCAAACTTTCAAAGATGCGAATATGCGTTCTCACGTGCAATCGTGTAAGTTAGTTCATGTGTCTGGCGTACTTTGTCATGTGCGTGCATCTTCTACAGGTGATTGTGCTTTTGTGTACTTTACTGTACAGTACTGTATAGGGTACAGCAGTACAGTATCTTTATTTCAAGCCCAGGATGTCCGGAAGCAAGTGTTAAAACAGCAGTGATGTAGCTGGTACTGGTATGACGAGAAAAAAAGAGCTACTAGCCAGACATCACTGGATCGTTTTTTTCAAGAGGGTAGATGGCATTGAATCCAGCAAGGAACCAGAACATGTGCCATCGACATCAGGCATGAGTGAAATTGCAGCTTGCCCTCCGTCTCCTATGGCTGAGGATCCTTCAGCTCTACCATCTCCCACCTCCTCTTCCTCCTCCAGCCTGTAACTCTTCCTGCCCGTTCACTCGATGCCAGCTCCTGTATGCCAGCTGTTGTATTGTACCACTTTACTTTTCAAGGTACTGTACTATAAGACTAAAAATGTTTTCTTTATTTTTGTGTTTGTTTTTTATGTATTACTTGTGTGAAAAGTATTATAAACCTATTACAGTACAGTACTATATAGCCGATTGTGTTAGTTGGGTACCTAGGCTAACTTTGTTGGACTTACGAACAAATTGGGCTTATGGGGGCTTCCCTGGTGGCGCAGTCGTTGGGAGTCCGCCTGCCGATGCAGGGGACACGGGTTCGTGCCCCGGTCCGGGAAGATCCCACATGCCGCGGAGCAGCTGGGCCGGTGAGCCATGGCGGCTGGGCCTGCGCGTCCGGAGCCTGTGCTCCGCAACGGGAGAGGCCACAACAGTGAGAGGCCCGCGTACCACAAAAAACAAAAAACAAATTGGGCTTATGAACATGTTCTTGGAATGGAACTCATTCATATGTAAAGAACTTACGGTAAAAGCAATGAGCCCAGGGGATACATTTTGTCATGGGCTTATAGTCTGGGGCCAACATCTAGCTTCTGTGGTTGAGATAGTCCATCCCACAGGAGTTCATGGAAATTAAAGAGAAATATGTATCCTTCCAAACACTTCACTGTAATAAAAGTATTGCAAGTAGTTAATCCTTTTCTGGTTTAAATATAGCCAGCTTGACACTTTTAAAAGGAATAGAATCTCTGTGTATGTTTTGAAAGTAAATTTAGGATTATGATCCAGAATACTGTCAATTATTTAGTAACTAAAATTAGAATAAATCAGGTAGAACTCTAAAAGTTACATTTTGGGGGAAGCTAGCGTCTGCCTTCCCACAGATGTTTCGTATTTTTCTTTAGTAGTGGTATTTCAAATAGAAGGGAAATGCTTTCTAACATTATTTAGTCCCTGCATATTTAAGATGTGGTAAAAAAAAAAAAAAAAAAAGAAAGAAAGAAAGAAAACTACTTACTAAGAGTCCTGATTGTAAAATGTACAGTATGGAGCTAACACTGAGTGATTCCTGATGTCCTAGACTTTGGGAGAATATCTGATGTTCAATTAAGGATATTCAACAAGAGTGTGTGGCAGGAAAATTATTGAGCTTTTCATCTGTGATTTGTTCTCATTGTATCTTTCCTCCTCATGCCACAAAAAAAGGCTAAGTTTCTGTGTTCTCTCGTCTCAGGAGTGTTTGTGTTACAGGGCAGAAAGCTGAAGACAGCTGAAAAGGCCCTGCTCCTGGCTTCAGTTCTGAATGCTGAAACTCTTTGAAGAGATTAGGCTCATCTCTCCAGGCGACAAGGGTAAAGAAGATGCTGCCCCTGGGAGGGGCAAGAAGGAACAGCCAGAGCACCCACTAGTGGCCGGGGCAGGGACTGGATGGTGCCGGAACACATTCTCCAAAAGTCATATCTTTCTGAGTTTTCTCTTTGAGTAATATGGTAACATGATTGTTGTAAGAAAATGATGAAAAGATACTGCACTAAGCATGTGAAATATGTGATGAAAGTGTTAATGGTCTGATATCACAGCCAGAGAGAAAGCAGTCTCAGGGAAGAGCCTTTCCGGTTTGTAGGATCACCCTCCCCTGCTCACCTGGCTGCAGAGGCCTCCACTGGGTGCTCAGTGCTGCTGAGAGCCTCAGCCCAGTGCCTGCCCTCGTGTTAGGACCTGGCCTGGCCGCCAGGCAGAGCTAACAGGGGTTGGCCAGGGCTGAGGTGTTTCTGTGGAGAGCACCGGCCTGAGAAAGAGCTGAGACTCCTGCCCGTAAGAAGCCACGAGGGCCTAAGCACTAAGCATCTCGTAGCAATCAGAGCACAGGTGATAAAGTCCCTCCTTGTATACTCTGGACCAGGCAAGATCCCTCGTACTTTTGAACCCTGAGGGCCTGGCAAAAATGCCTACACATTTAACAACTATCTCCTTATGAGACATCATGTATGACTAACCCTGACTATCTTTCTTAGGAGGGATTGGAGCTCTTATTACACAATCTTAATACAAATAGAGATTATCATACTAAGTGAAGTAAGTCAGAAAGAGAAAGATATATACCATATGATATCACTTATATGTGGAATAGAAAACATGACACAAATGAACCTATCTATGAAACAGAAACAGTCTCAGGGAAGAGCCTTTCCGGTTTGTAGGATCACCCTCCCCTGCTCACCTGGCTGCAGAGGCCTCCACTGGGTGCTCAGTGCTGCTGAGAGCCTCAGCCCAGTGCCTGCCCTCGTGTTAGGACCTGGCCTGGCCGCCAGGCAGAGCTAACAGGGGTTGGCCAGGGCTGAGGTGTTTCTGTGGAGAGCACCGGCCTGAGAAAGAGCTGAGACTCCTGCCCGTAAGAAGCCACGAGGGCCTAAGCACTAAGCATCTCGTAGCAATCAGAGCACAGGTGATAAAGTCCCTCCTTGTATACTCTGGACCAGGCAAGATCCCTCGTACTTTTGAACCCTGAGGGCCTGGCAAAAATGCCTACACATTTAACAACTATCTCCTTATGAGACATCATGTATGACTAACCCTGACTATCTTTCTTAGGAGGGATTGGAGCTCTTATTACACAATCTTAATACAAATAGAGATTATCATACTAAGTGAAGTAAGTCAGAAAGAGAAAGATATATACCATATGATATCACTTATATGTGGAATAGAAAACATGACACAAATGAACCTATCTATGAAACAGAAACAGAATCACGGACATAGAGAACAGACTGGTGGTTGCCAAGGGGGAGGAGAAGGGGGGAGGAATAGAGTGAGAGGTTGGGGTTAGCAGATGTAAGCTGTTGTGGGTTAGCAGATGTAAGCTGTTATATATAGAATGGATAAACAACAAGGTCCTACTGTAAAGCACAGAGAACTATATTCAATATCTCAATATCCTATGATTAATGGAAAAGAATATTAAAAAGAATGTATATATATATATATATGTATAACTGAATCACTTTGCTGTACAGCAGTAACTAACACAACATTGTAAATCAACTATATTTCAATAAAGAAATACTTTGGTTAAAAAAACCTAAGGTTAAATAAAGACATTCTCAGAAAAAAATGGAATCTTAATACATCCAAAGTGGTGAGACTAATTAACCCTAGACAAAAGGCCAAAGGCCAGCACAGTTTATAACTGTGATACCTCAGGTACAGGTGATAAAATGTATCCTTAGGAGGATTTAAATTATATTGTTAAATGATTAATCTGAGAACAATTTGATGGTTACCCACTCCTCAACAATTTACAGGAACTCACTATATGCCAAGTACCATGCAAAATGTTACTCCTAAAAGTATGGAAAAAAGTTTTGTTCCTGCCCTCAAAAAATTCCCAGTCTAGTCCAGGAGTCAGATGAAAATTCAACAGAACCTAGAAAATGCTTTAGAGAGGTATGCATATATTTCCATGCAGAACTTATTAGGAGCAAAAGGGCCAAAGATGGACCAATTCACTGAGTTTGAGGCACTAAAAGTGAATTCCTGAGTTTTATTCCAACCATAATGGAAGCAGTATACTTTTACTTCTTGCTTTAGTTTCACCCTTTTTGGAATTTTCTCAGCAAAACTAGTCTTTCTCTAGATTAAGAGTTCATGGGTCTTTGAATGGATTTTAAAGAATTAGTGAAATGGAGAAGAGATTTGTCATATTTGATCTCCTTCTGAATAGTTTGAAAATTGTCTCTATGGAAAAAATTAATTGTTGTCAAATTTTGTTCCGAAGAAATTGTTTCATACTGCACAAGTATAGAGTGGCATGGATATTACTATACTTCATCAGGTAACAAATAGTCATCATCACTGAAGTTCTTTCCTGTTGATATATATTTTAGATGTAAGCTTCTATTATGATTATGAGCATCAATCCTTAGTACATGGCCTGGCTTAGGTTGGAAAACATCAAAGAAACTAAAGTGGAAGAAAATGTGTTTCCTTGGGTTTCATCCTAAATGTAATGGACACCAAAACATGGTCCCTCTTGCACAGTGAGTTTCTTGCTCAGTGGAAGCATAAAAACTAGCCAAATCAAAGGAACAATTGGCATCTGTCTATTGTGGGAATGCCTGGTTCAGAATGGATCGCTTTCATGAGATGATAGGTCAACTCAAAAAAACTAGAGAAATTTACACCAACTCAATAGCCCAGACTTAGAGCATCCTACAACAATGCTTATCTCATGACCATGCAAAAGAAGCTTTGCAACTGGGCAGACCTTGGGGTGATTTACCCTAAAGCAGTCAGGTGGATCTGCAGTCTGAGAAGAGAAAAAACACTGAAGCAGTGCTTTTGTCAAGAAGTGTTGCCCTTACCTAGAGTCACCAGATTTTCTTCTGTTTGAGAAGGTCTCAGGGGACACTGAGCCAGCCAAGTTCCCTTCATCATGCAATTGAATGAATGCATGAACTGTTCTCAGTGGAGCCAGCTCCTTGTTTTCCTTTTACATACATGCAGATGTTCATTTGGCTAGCCCTTCTCAGAAGCATCAGATGTTTAGGGCAACTTTGAAATAATGAAAAATTTCTTTGCCAAGCAAAATGTTGGGAGAAAAATTTTGGTGCCATGGGTAAAGATGGACACATTGCTGTTTCACAAAGCCTCCAGGTTTCCCACGTTGCTGAAAAAGAAACTCCGCACATCAGACTGACCTCTTGTTTTCTACATCCACATCATGTAGACAATAATTCTAAAATAAGTCATGTCCGCTTCAACTTAAGAGTCAGAACCTTGAATCATGCCTTAACAATAGGATTTGTCAAGAAATTAAATGCTGAAGTTCACTTGCTTTCTAAAGTACAAGTTTTGAAGCAATTGATTAACTTCAGGCAGACAGCTCTACCTTTCTTAAGTGACTAGCAAAGCCCATTGTCAGACTGATTTGACACAGAAGAGCTCATTCATGACTTGAGTGACTTGACTGACATCTGTGGCCATCTGAATGAGCCATAACTCTTGACTCAGCATCCAGCAGACACCATTATAAATGCTACTGAAAAAAATTTCAAGTCTCCTGACCAGGTTACCATTGTGGAAGAGGTGTTTGGAGAAAGACAGCTATGTGTTCCTTGCATTGTTGGGGAAAGGACAGCAGGAGGACAGAGCCAAGAGTGAAAAGGTTTTGCTGGCTCTTGTGCAGGTACAAATGGGCAGACAAGGAAACCCTTGAAGAATATTTCTGTTGGATGACCTTAAAACTGATATATATAGTCCTGATTCTTTTCCTTAATGACAAAGACAAAATTTATGATTCAGACGTTGACAAAGTTGACCTCACTGAATTGAAGGCAAAGAAAATAATCTTGCAAGAATTCAACTCAAAGTGTTTCAGAGAATTCTCTGTTCCTTGACACAAGCCTACCAGAATAACCTGTGAAAACTCTCTTTTGCTAGCAAATACCACTGCAAGTTAGAATTTGCTATCCTTGTTACCACAAAAATGAAAAGTCTAAACTGATGGTTTGTGAAAGATATTTGCATTATCACATAAAAAAAAACACACACTCTAATTTCAATCTCATTCTAACCAAACTTCAGCAATCTTCTTATGAAACTCACTCTCAACTAAATTACATTTTACTTATATTTGCACATTTTGGCTTACTAAGATTTTTTAGGAAGTGGCTACTAATTTTTGCATGCAAAATGAGATTAAGAGGATCATGCCTTTTTAAAGTATTGTTTTAACATTATAACTATGTGAAAGATATGTTTGCAATGCAGCAAACTAGATTGTAGGCAGAAAATGGATGTAATGCGTTTACATGCATTTTTCTGAAGAAGGCGTCTCTAGCTTTCATCAGATTCTTAAAGACTACCCACCCATTCACACATATCCCTTAAAAGGATTAAGAATTACTGACCTAATTAAATGTGTATTTTCTGATGGGCTCTGAATCAGTAGAAGGAGCAGACCCAAATTCATATTTGGTAGCTTGTTTTAATAAAGTTGACATTTTTAAAACCAATAGTCCATGGACCTGGGTTAAAATGAAGTTGTTTTTTTTTTAAGTTTAAATAGATTGAATTTTTAAAATGTAGTTCTTGTTTGTTTATTTTCCCTCATGGTCCTCAAAGTCCATGTCTGTATCTTTGAGGTACAAGGCAAAACTAGCAGTCCTAATGCTAAAATATTTGGAATATTTATTAGGGATCTTATCACAGCAAAACATACTTAAAATAATTAGCCCTGGAAACAAACACTAGAGCATCATAATATATTGCCCTTCAGTTCTTCAGAATGCTCATAGCTGAATAAGGAAAAAAAAAAAAGACTTGAAGGAAATAGAGACGATAAAGTCAAACACAGAAAAGACATCACTCAGGACTTTCCCAAGGGACCAAGTACGTGTACACACAGATGAGGGGCATGCCGTGTAGCAGTGTGCATGTGTGTGTGTGTGTGTGTGTGCGCGCGCGCGTGTGCGTGTATTTGTATGAGCATGTGAAATGAGCAAACAGCAGTGATTTCTTCCAGCCAAATGCATATCTTTGAAAGTGGAGAGTCAGCCCTGGTGATGCTAATGAAGTGGAACATAAATATTGGCAAGCTGGTTGTCAAATAGAAGCTTTTAAAGGTTGGGATTTTTCAAGGAAAATGTTAACTCAAGTTAAAGGGCCAAAGTGGTCTTAACCTGATCTCAGAATCTAGAATTTCACTTGAAGTTCTAATACCCAGGACTCTTATGCTAACTTTAGCTTTCCCGGCTCTGCGACTGGCATTTTGGAACGTTTGGTCCGCGATGATAAATTATCACACTTGCTGAATACAGGGTTAGGAGGGGACTAGCAGACACAACCAATTATTATATCAGCCTCCCAAGCAGCCCGGGAGCAGAGGGGAGTGTGCGTGCTGATAATGAACTCTTTTGCCACGTTTCAAATAACAAGTGTACTCACCCCTGGACAGACCTCCCACCCTCCCCCCAAACCCACACACCAGGCAAGTCTTTACTTCTCACTACTTTTCCAGGTTACACCCATCCCAAGAACCAGCCTAATTTCTACCTTCTTAAGGCTTTCTTTCTCAACTCCCCATAACTACATCAACCTCGACCTTTTCTAAATTCTTCTATATGCTTCACTCTCAATCTCACTCATTTGCTAACCCATGTTGCTATCTTTTTTATAATAACAGCTAACATGCACCTGAATTTTTACTATGTACAAGGCACTATGCTAAATGCTTTACAGGAATGACCTCATTTAATCCTCCCAGCAGCCCTATGATGTAGTTTTTATTATTATTCAAGAAATGTCTATATGAGGAAACTAAGTCTTTAGGGAGGTAAAGCAACTTTCCCAGGATCCACAACTAATAAATAGTGGGCCAGGCAATCAACCAGCTTGTCCTGTTCAAATGCCCACCCTCTTAGTGGCAAAATGTACAGCACTGGGGCTTCCCTGTTGGTGCAGTGGTTCAGAATCCGCCTGCCGATGCAGGAGACACGGGTTCGATCCCTAGTCCTGGGAAGATCCCACATGCCATGGAGCAACTAAGCCTGTGCGCCACAACTACTGAGCCTGTGCTCTAGAGCTCACAAGCCACAACTACTGAGCCCACGTGCCACAATTACTGAAGCCCGCGTGCCTAGACCCCGTGCTCCACAACAAGCCACCGCAATGAGAAGCCTGCGCACCGCAACGAAGAGTAGCCCCCGTTCGCCGCAACTAGAGAAAGCCCACGCGCAGCCACAGACCCAACGCAGCCAAAAATAAAATAAATTCCAAAGAGTAGATTTTAAAAAAAAAAGAAAGAATTAAAACAAGGTACAGCACTGATGTCTGATGTACATATACCGTCTACCCAGCTAGGTTTTAAGCTCTTCAGAGCACCTGTATAACCTTTCCTTCATGTGACCCTCAGACACCCATAATCAATCAATACTTATTGAGGGAGTAAATGAATTAATAAGTGAATAAAAATCAATGCACCAGCTGAAAATCCAAGAAAAATTAATTGATTTGGATCTCCAAATAGCATGCAGAATCAGGAAAAATGTTCCTGCTACTACATTTGGCAGTAGAAAGCAGATCAATTGCTGACTCGCTGCCCTTGTGCTCAGCACAGAGTTAGAGCTGGGGAATAGGTCTCTGTTAACAACCACGATGGTCCTCAGCTTTGTCCCTGGAAGCCCTCCAACCCCCCAAGTCTATCCTCATCCTCAGAATCCACAAGGTTCACTGGGAGAGAGGGGAGCAGCACAGGAGTTTACCAGGGCCAAGGCCAATTCTGCCCTAGACTCAATGCCACACACACACACACACACACACACACACACACACACACACACACACACACACACACAGGAAGATGATTCCAGTTAGTTCACTGCAATAAATTGTTTTGAGTATCTAGCCCAGAGATTCACAAACTTGGCTGCACATCACAATCATCTGTGGGATTTTAAAAATTTCCAACATCTGGGCCCAACCCCAAACCAGCTGACTCAGGGCCCAGGTTCTGGGACGTATTAACCATTACCCATGGGAATCGAATGTGCACTGGGGGTAAAGAACCACTAAGATCCACGCCAAGCACTGTGTACCAGAAGCTGAGTCACAGAAATGTGGGTGTGAAAAGGGAAGTTTGCAGAATAGTAGGAGAGTCACAAAAGTAAATGTAATAAAAGCATCATGAAAAAGTAACTGTAGTTAAAGTGCTCAGACAGCAATAACCACAGGGTACCACTGGAGCTTGGAGGAGGGGTACCTACTCTAACTGGAAAATGTTGGGAGGCAGGAGTGAAGGATGCAGATGAATGAGGGAGGTGTGTTTTATATAATGAGGTGCAGGATCAGGCAGAGGGCTTGAAACTTTATGCTTTCCTGGAGGAGAAGGTTAGATCTCCTTAACCTCTGATGACCTCCCTGTGAACATTTGCAAATGCTCCCAATCTCTGGCGGCAGCTGTGACTGCCTCTTAGAGGTCCCTGAATCCCTTCAAACCCCTTTGAGTCTCATAAACACAACGGAAATAGCAATTATTAAATATTGGTCCTTGGGATTTAACATCAGATTTTAAACTTTTTAGAACTTTTAATCAACAGTCAATGGAGATTGAGAGATTTTGCCCGAAATTTGTTCATCTGTAAAGTAAATATAATAATCTGTACTCTGCTAGTGATTGTGAGGATTAGTGTATTCATTCAAGAAACATTTACTGAGCCCCTACTGTATTCCAGGCATGGTGCTAGGTACACAGATACAATGATGAAAAATCACAGACCCAGACCCTGTTCTTGTGGACCTCATAGTCTAGTAAGGGAGATGGACATAGAGGAAATAATCACACAATTAGTGTAGTTACTTTCAGAGATGAGCCCTGTGAGGGAAACATGTAAACCTAAATGCCTTGAGAGCATCTAATAGGGGAACATGGCCTAGTCTATGGGGTCAGGGAAGGTATCCCTGATAAGAAACTCTTAGGCTGAGATCTGAAAGATGTCTAACAGTAAACTAAATAAAGAAAGAAGCAAGAGAATCCAGCAGGGAGAATCCTGGGCAAAAGCCCTGTGACAGAAGCAAACCCCCGGAAGAGATTAACCAAAAGCAGGCCAGTGTGGATAGAGCACAGAGAACAACTGCAAAGGGAGTCGGGGTCCTGCCAGCCACATCCTCATCCCAGAAGCAGGGAGAGGCTCCTGGGAGGCTGGCTCTCAGCCTGTGACATGATCAGGTATGAATTTTAAGAAGCCCCTCTGGCTGCTGTGTAGAGAATGCATTGGAGGAATATGAGTGGATATGTATGGACCAACTAGTTTGTTATTGTAGTCCAGACCAGAGGTGACCAAGTTTGGTTTTGAACATACAGAATTCAAGATGCCAAGTGTAAAAGAGAATTGAATTTGAGATAGCCTATGGCACATAAATGGTTACTATTTAATGAATGTTACATAGATATTCAGGTATATAGAAACATGGCTACTGTTTGGAAAGGGAAGACTAAATAGATCTCTTTTGACACATAACCTACATCAGCGAGCCAATTCCACCTTCCTCAGACCATCATTTTGAGTGAGGCCATCCATTAGGACAAGAAGGTTGAGCCAAGAGCTCCAGAGGCCCCTTCAAAGTATTCTTCGTAAACAGCAGGTTGACCCCTGAGAAGAAGACAAGGAACTAAGCCACATTTCTCACCCTGGGACAGCTGCAGAGATGCTGCCCTCGGGCCCAAGAGGAAGGAATTTGCCTCCATGCAGCTGGACTTATAATTCCAAACCTATTAAGGTATAACAAATTCCAAACCAAAAAGCATTGGTCCTGGATGAAGGAGATGAGGAAGTTAGAGGCCACCATTTCTGGTCCAGGGGGATTGGGTTGGAAAGCTAACTAATAATGGTTCCTGAAATCATAATCTAGGTAAACTGCATGTGATCAGAGAGCCATGTCTCAGAAGGGGTAACCAGGAATGCAGTTCCTTTACAAACTGGCCCATCTTTTCATAACAAACTTTACCTTCTTGAGAAGGTGATTGCATAAGTTTGTGGATGGAGACACCCACATACCACAGGGGGTTCATTGCACAGGAGCTGTCAGCAGAGGAATATAGAGAGCCCAGAGGCTCCTGATACAGTCACCATGGCAACCAACCCAAATCTGGTCCATTTTATTCACAGACAAAAAACCCAGTTCAGTGAACACTGTAGGGAGGTAGGAGCAGCTTAGATTAACCAGGCTATCTTCTGGCCCCAAGCAATCCACAGGATAAGACCTTGCATTAGGCAAAGGTCTTCACTGTGACAAAGCAGAGGATTTGTTAAATTCTTTGGATCTCACTGGGCCCATTTAATTTCTAGTGTGGGATTAAAAATTACTCTTCTCCAGGCAGGAGGCCTGAAGTTTCACATGAACTCAGTTTGAAGTGGTAATGGTCACACCACAATAAACAATCATCCAGAGCCATTCTCCCCATCATCATCTGAGAGGTCAGGAGACTGTACAGTCAGGACATCTCTGGCTTACCAGGTAAGGAAATAGACCATGTTTTATAAATGGAAATACGTCCTGAAATTGCCTTGAGTGTCAACGTATAATTTACATGTATGGTTTTCCCTTTTTTCCCTGGAAATGAGAACAAACAGTTCTCTGAGGACTGAACTAGGAGAAGCAGCAAAAGTCTTTTCAAGGAAACAGCATTCATTCATTCATTCAATTTATGTTTCTTGAAAACTTACTCTATGTCATAGGTGACAGAGATGACTAAGCAAGGACACTGCTTACAGTTCAATGAGGGAGAAGAACTTGATTAAAAATAAAGATTTAAATGTGTTAGAACTGTGTAAAGTAAACTGCAATGGCTCAAACAAAATAGAAGGTAAATCTTACTCATGAAATAGTCCATGACAGATGGTCCTCCACTATACTGACAAGAGAGTTCACCATCTCCAATTCATGGCCACCATGACACTCTGGTTGCCATCATGAGAGGGTTCGTGGGCCAGAACCGGAAGTGGCACACATCACTTCCACTCACATCCATTGGAGAGAATTTAATCACATGTCCATACCTACCCGTAAAGAATCCGGGAAATGCAGGGCACTGTGCTGTGCTACAGTCCTCTTGCCAAGGAAGAGGGAGAAAGCAGAATCTGGAAAAAAACTAGCCATCTCTGACAATAACAAAGACATCTACCAAGCTTTCTAGAAACAGAAAAGAGAAACTAGGAAATACCTACCATACTCAAAAACCTCAAATATCTATGAAAGAAATATTGAACTTTACTCGTAATTTAATAAATGCTAATTATAAAACAATGATGTGTCATTTTCCCCTGTTAAACTGCCAAAAATAAAGAAAAAATAATAATAGTGATTATTGTTGGCAAGGTCCAAAAGAAACAGGCACTTATAACTCCAGAAAGCACCGATTAGTACAATCTTTCTGGAGGGCAGTTTGGAAGTGTTCATGTAGCTGATATTGTAAAAGTCACAACAATGAGGGAAGTCAGGTGTGTAATACTGTAACATTCTTCACTTATCTATATTTTAACCTAGCTTCTGAGCCCGCACTTCCCCTTGGTAGGGGGAAATTACACCGGTCAACTCAAGGTACCAGTGACCTCCAATTTAAAACTCAACTTTTGGGGGAAAAGTTAATCAAATTCAGGGTTACCTCTACAGGTGACCTCCATAAAGTAGAAATCGATTCTCCTCTAAAGCCTCTAGAAAGAGCACAGTGCTACCAATTCCTTGATTTTAGACTTCTGACTTCCAAAATTCTAAGAGAATAAATTTGTGTTATTTTAAACCACCAAGGTATTTGTTACAAAAGCATTAAGAAACTAATGACCCTTTCCTTTGCTCCACACCCAGCACAGCCCTCTCACCCAGCACAATGATCTTACGGGACAGACTGATCTGCTATGGGAATTTGGAGTCAGGAATAGGCAGTGTGGCCCAAGCTGGTCCAGGAGACACTCCCAGGCAGAGCCTGAACCAGACATGTCAGATCTAAATTTGCTGAGTTGGGGACAGACATTCAGACCACAAAGGGTAATTGCATAACCAAGGCAAGAAGGCAGGAGTGATGTGATTTATGGGTTATGGTAGGTAAAGACACCTCGCCAGACCAGAGCAGTGGCTCAGAGGGGTTCAATAAATCTGATGAAAAAAGGCTGATGAAGAAAGCTGGCACCTTCAGGGTATTAACCATGCTTTGAGATTAATAATAAATCTGATGAAAAAACTCTGATGAGCTGGCACCTTCAGGGTATTAACAATGCTTTAAGATTAATGTCTGGACAAACAGGACCCCTGCTGCCTTCTGATGGCCAGTGCCAGAGGCAGAATCCTGGGTGGGAAATCCACAGCCTCCTGAGTAACTATGAACATGTGATGTGTGAGCATATCTTCCTTTGGAGAGGACCTTTGGTCCTCCCACGCTTTGCTCTCTCAACCACTCAAGCCACTCAACCTCCTGGGTTTCATTCAACTCTAAAAAAAAAAAAACTTGGAACCCATAGTTGCCTAAGGACAAACAGCAGGGCCTGGAGAAATCCTGAGGTTCCTTGAAGCTCTTGGAGGATGGGTTTCTACATCAGAAATAGATGTAATTGGTTTGTACACATACAAGGCCTGGCCACAGACTGGAAAGCCCAGCGCCATCTCTTAGGCTGCAATGTCTGCATAAGCTGATGTTGATAAGGAGTAATGAGGGTTGATATTTTAGGAAATCTGATCTGTGAGTAAACAAAAGAGGAGAGATTGAAGACATGTAGAACAGGGAGAAAAGCATAGGCTGGGGGAATGTGGAGTAAGTGGCTTGGACAAGAGGTGGAAGCAATGTCAACCATATCTCCAAACATTGGTTGTGTAAGGAATTATTCAAAAGGCTGGATTTGGGGCTCTTAACACCTGCCAGTAGGGTGCCTTGATCACAAGGCTTACTGAGATGGAGACCTGGACCACAAATTTTCCATCCTTCTCTTTAATTACACATACTAAACAGCTAAATGTAGCACAAATTAATGGCATAATCATTGATTAAGGTATTTAATAAATCAACTCCAATGCATTTCTGGGTCATCTTTGCTATTGACTACAGCAGAGCCTGACCTTTGGCATTGTGATGAGAAGGACTGAAGGTCAGAGCAGCCAGAGATCCAGCTGTGTCTGGCAGAGACTGAGGAACAAGCAGGACCCAGAGATCAGAATAAGCAGCAAGTCAGAACCATGGGTGGTCAGACAGAAGCAATATAAAGCACAGGCCAACAAGATCATAAGGAGAATTTCTAACCTAATCTGAGGATTCTTACATACTTCCTATTGAGGGTGGACCAAGCCTAGGGTATGAGCAGCTCAGGGTCCTCAGGTTAAACCAGGTAAGTGGCCACAGCTGAGGAAGGGGTAGTGAGGCCACAACTGCAAAGGAGATATTGTCACAGTCCCTTTCTAATCACCTTATATTTTATCATGGAATCAAGTCCCATCAAGGCCTGGGAAACATGCCTGAGGATTCAGAACAGCATGACATCAAAAGCCTCTCTGAGCCAGGTCCTACAGCTGCTGTGACTTCTCTGCGTTCCAGGCTTCTTTCTCAGCCATGAGATTGAAACATCAGAAAGATGGAGAAGTGTTCCCTCTCTAGTTCCCTTTCTTCTTCTCTATCTTTCATTTGGCAGAAGCTGAGAAAGAAGAAAAATCATGCCACTTAAGTGTGAAAATTCCATGACTCATACTGTTCTTCAATGAAAGTTGCTTTCTTCTTAACTCCTAGAGACATCTGCCCTCCAGTCAGGTGTTTCCAGCACTAGCTGCTGGCTAGGTATTATTTGAAATTTACATCATTTGTCACCCATGCAACCTGACATTTTAAGCTGTTTCTGACATAAACTGTTCCAGAAGTCTGTAAAAAGCATCTGTATCTCTTGCCATGGAATATTTTATCCCAACATTTAAACATGGATTTTGCAGCATAAATAAAAAGTGACTTCCTCATGGGGACACATCCTTGGATTTTGCAAGAAAGAGCAAAGGGCTGCCCCAGGGACTAGGAGGCACAGATCTGGGGGCTCCATCTCTCCCTGAAGGCAGATAGAGAGGTTGTGAAGAAGTTTGGACATGGCTTGAGAAGGGAGCCCTGGAGGAAGCAAATGATGTGGGTGAGACAGCAGCTACTCTTAGACTCAACCTGGTGAAGCCACCACTTACAGGGCATCGAGGATCTGGAAAAAGGCAAAGCACGGGACCCTGGGCGGGGGGGACTACAGCACATGAATGTTGACCAGGCCAGACGTTCTCTGCATCTGGATTCACCAAGGGAGCGAAGGAAGATGTGGGCTTGGACAAGGTAGGCTTGAGAGGCTGGGAAGGGGCTCTCACAGGCTATAAAAGAGAGCCAGCAGCCTTGAAGGACAATATCCAGAATCCTCCAAGGAAACCTAGATTAGCCAGAGTGAGGGTAATAGTTTGGGTGAAGACGGGAGGTGAGAAAAAAGGACAAACTTAGAAGAGAGACAAACCTGGGTCTAAGACCCAACGCCACCACCAAGTTGCTAACATTAAACAGGTAGCAACCACAATTACACGGGTTCAATGCACTAACCCAGCTAGGGGTAAGAGAAGGCATCCTGGATGATGCGACAGCTGAGAGGCATTTTGAAGAATAAGCAGAGGGAAGAGAAATTTGGGGAAAACACCAGCAGCGTGTTAAGGTATAGACTGGGAGAACTTGGCTTGTTCCTGGAGATTAAGGGCTTCACTCAGTACTTCTGGTGTGTAGGAAGCAAGAGGCAGGGCAGGGCAGGGTAAACCAGAACTCCTGGGCCAGGCTAAATTGGTCTTAAGGGAGGAGAAGAAGAAAACCACCAAAGCATTTTGTTCCGTTTTTTTTAACCTGATCTGATTTGCAATGCACAGAAACGCGCCCCCCCGCCCCCCACCACGGGTTGGGGGATGGGGGAAGCTGAGGAGGGGGGAAAGGAACGGCCCTGGAGCTCTGGTTTCTAAGTTCGCTATTGTTTGCTACCAGCATGGAGGGGATCTGAGGCAGCCTGCAAGGCGTAGGAAGAGGAACGGAGGAACAGAGCTAGGTGTTTACATGCGATTATTAGGACAATTTGCTCAGCTAGGCTGATGTGACCATCACCTCCACTGCCCGTGAAACCTTCTGTGAAAGTTCCGTTATTCCTCAAAGGCTTTCAGAGTAAGATTGTGTTTGGGGAATGGATGTGATAATGAGCAAAGTTTCACCGCACAGGCAGTGCTTGATCAAGAGTGATTCAGAAGACTTCGGTTACTTTCAGGTTATAGAAAGATCTCTCATGTGAGAGCCTGGATGATGGAGTGGAGTTGAAGGGGATCTGCCTTTGGAAGTGAGAAAACCAGAAAGGAGACTCCTGCAATTGTCCTGTGAAAAGACCCAAGGCAGTGGGCACGGGAATAGGAAGAAGGCACAGAATGGAATGATACCCAGGAAATGGTATCAATAGAGGATCGTGTCGCTAACTGGATGTGAGGGAGAGGGAGGAACCAAGGAGGCATCCAAGCTGAGGGAACCCAGAAGACAGAGCTTCCCCCACTAAGACAGGGGACATAAAATGGGGCAGTTGGGGAACTGTCTCACTTGAGATTGGGTGATTTTGAGTTATCTGTGGGACACTCAAGTGAGTATGTACAGGAGGCAGTTGGATATATGGACGGGACTAGAGATATCCATCCCTCACCTGGATTATTGCTCTAGCTTTCTGATGGATCTGCTGTTTTCGCCTCTGATCTCTTCCCACCACTTTCATTCTTAGTAGACTAGCCAGTGTGACCTGGTAAACCACAAGCCAGAAAATGGTACTTCTCTGCTTAAAACCTCCCAAGGGTTCCCATCACCCTGAGCTGTGGCCATAGTCCTGCCTGTGACCTATGAGGCCCCGGCCTCCTGACCTCTCCCTTCTCCGCACCATTCCAGCCACTCTGCCTTCTCATTGCTCCTCTCGGGACCTTTGCAGACCCACGGGAATGAGGGACTTCCCTCTTGGAGGCCCCTGTTTCCCTGAGAGGCAGGAGGCGGGGTCATCTTCTGAGAGTGTTTTGGAAGACAGGGGTATTATGGTCACAAGAAAAATGGTGAGGGTCGGGGTGTGGGAGATCTGGGAAGGGTGGGGCTGCTATGGGATCAATCTCAGCTTCTACTGAAAGGTAAACACTGAGAACACAGCAAATAGTCTCCCTTTAGAGAAAATCATGAAGGCACATAGCATGGGCTGCCTTTACAGTCTATAAATCAAATTACCCCACAGTGTGAGAAATGACCCATTGCCCACAAGTACTGAGGCCAAAACCAAGAAAAAGGGCATAAATTTTGGCATCAGAAATTCAAGTTGACTTCAAAATATTTTGATACACATATTACACATATTCTAGGTAGCTTAAGACTCAAGAAATCAAATTTTGATCCAGGATTAGGCCCATTCCTGCCTTGAAATAATAATAATAATTTACATTTATATCAGTAGATATTACAAATGCTTTATAACATAAAGATTAGAAGTGAGAAAACCAGAATGGAGACTCCTGTGATTGTCCTGTGAAAAAGACAATTAACATTGTCCTTTTATATTAAAATGTATTAATATTGTATTTTCCTATTTATATAGTAATTTTACAATTTTAAAGTTTAATTTTTACAACAGCCCTGAAAGAACACTGGAACAGGTATTAATACCCCTCTCTTGGGAGATGGGGAAACTCAGGCCTAAAGCACTTGAGTTGCCCAAGGCCACTGAGAGGAGGCCAGAACCCAGGCTCCAACCTGTTCCGCCACCACTTTCCACCGCACCATTGACTGCTCTTTCAGCCTGATCTTGAAGTTGTTCTTTTGTAGATGAGGGGATGTTCTTTTGTCCAAGAGGATGAGGCCTACTGGCATGAGGAAGGAATTGACTTGGGGCAATACTCTGACACATGAGACAGGGATGTCCTTGAGGTGATGGTAACTCGGGAGACCACGGCATCTCTGCCCAGCAGGCAGCACAGGGTGGGGGGGGCGGACATGAGAGGTGCCCAGTGACAGCAGTACAGAGCCCCCTGAAGGTGTCTGATCCCCAGCTCAGGCCTGAGGTCTTGCCACACAAGAACTTTCCTAATGTATCTCTGACTTCTCACAAGCCCTTCCAGATGGAGCATTGATGAAATCTCACACATTTGTTCCCCAGCAACTGAAATGTGTTTATGCTCTCAAAGTGAAGGTTTGTAATGGGTTTTGCTCACGGGAATGATTATTTTAGTGCTGACTTTTAAAAAGGCAATTGATAACAAGTTTACCCAGCCAAAAGTGCTCTGGCAATTATCTGCAAATTCAGACTCCGTGAAGAGCCAAACCAGATCATTTAAGACCCCCTGAATCCATTCTGGGACCAAGATTATCTGAACTGACAAGCTAAAAATGGGATAATTTATGCTAAAATGGTGCTTATGAAATCAAGATGCTACTCTGGACAGCTGCTGCTGGGAGCTGCCACAAGCCCTTCTCTTATTTTTCTCCTTCCTGGGCTTCTTCCCTCCCCTCTTCACTTTCCCAGTTGGGGTGGTAAAGAAGCAGGTGGCGGGGGGCGTGGTGTTCAGAAGGTTTTAGCCTGAGAACTTCCTGGGATGGTTTTTAAGCTTTTCATGCGAAGCCTTGAACAATTTGTAGAGAATACAAAGGTCTCCAATGTCAGGGTTTGTTGAGTTATTTGCTTTTAATCACAGCTCTGGGCAGTACCTGGGTTGTAGAGAAATCCCACCAATAAAAAGAAAGACAAGTCCTGAGATTGCTCATCTCTGCCGAGCTCTTCAGCTCACCTACAAATATTCCACCAGGTGGTCTTGGCCTTAGACCTAAGCACCGAGGCTCCACAAGTGGGAGAAGATGCTGGTTCACGAGGGGAGCCTGACCTGCTCCAAGGCTCCCCTCCTGATGCCCTCGGGGCTCAGAGCATTGGGAGAGTCCCTGAAACGAGACCCACCTAATTCTAACCACCAGGGTCCTCACCCACCAGCCTAGTCAAAAACAAACAGCAGAGATCTAGGAGAGAATGAGCTGACTCTGCTCTGGTCAAACGTGGTAGGCTAACCACACACATCAATCTCCTCCCCTCCCCACACTCTCTAAATGAAAGAAAAGGAATCAAAAAGTACCAACCAACAAAGGCCAGAAGAATGGCAAAGTAGGAGAGACTGGAGGATCAGTTTCAATAGGTTCGGAAGCCAGAAAGCAGATGGATGGGTGGTGACAGCCCTAAAGGAATAGAGGAAGTAAAATCTTTGTACCTGCCGAGGAGCTACACAGATAGAAAGGAAGCCGCTTTGTCCTGCCGTCAGGTGAAGAGACTTAGGCCTCACTCAGAAGCACCAAGTACTCTGGAAGCCAGGGTGAGATGTGCAGCTGAAAACTATGAAGTTGTTGACAATCTATATAAACAGCAGTTGGATCTTCCAAGCTCCCACTCCCAACCCACCCCCAGCCATCCCAGGCAACCGGCACCATCCGGGTCTCTCACCTCTGCAGGAGACGGGAGGTTCATTCCCTGAAGAAGACAAAACGGAGGTTTCAGCTCAGAGGTCAGGCGTTAGGTATGAAGCTGAAAACAAGGGATTAGTTGGAGGCCTATATACTGAGCTGTGAGGCCCCTGGACCCTACCTCCCTCTCAAGAGCAGGCGACCAGGAATACATGTGTCCTGGCAAGAAATAGGAAGATTATTCTTTAGAGGGAATTAACAAAACTCCCTAAGAGGAGATCCAGTTATTGATGTTTGGGGGCTCCCCTGAAATGTGGCTGGCTCACCCTCTGATCACATCACAGTAAAGACAACAAGTGAAGAAGCCCTGCTCCCACCCGTACAAGGGCTTCTAATTGGTCTTAATTCTTTGCTCCATTCCAAAACAGAGACACCAAAACAAGGACAGGAAAAAAAGAAGAAAGGGGAAAAAAAACCCTCGAGAACAAAAGCAATGAGATCTGGCCCAAAAGAAAACTTGAAAAGAGTAATTTCAGAGTTAAAAAGTTATAAAGGGACAAAGAACTAGCAAGGTGTTTGGGGGTTTGGGGGTTTTTTTAGAAAAAAAAGAAAAAAGTGACAACCAAAGTTTAAAAATCAGCAAAAGGAATAAATACAAAATTGATAAATTCTCCAAGAAAGTGAATAGAAAACTTAAAATATGAGAGAATTACTGAGAAAACTAGAGAATTAACCCAGGATATGCAGACAGAACAAAAATAAAAAGACTAGAAGATATTCCCAGAGAAAGTATATAAGAACTGAAGGACTTGAGTTTCCAGATTTAAAAGTCTACTGAGTACCCAGCACAAAGAGAGAATAAAAAGTACACCTCATCATAACATTTTAGAATGTTGGGTTAAACAGAACGTCCTAAAAACAAACCAAAACAAAACATAGCACATTCAAAGGAATAAATCTCCAAAAGTCATCCTACTTCCCAAAAACAAAACTGGATGCTAGAGAAGAGAGGGCAGTGCTTTAAAAATTCTAAGGGGAAGAGGTTTTCAATCTAGAGTCTATAAATAACTACCAATGAATCACAAGGTAAAATAAAAATATCAGACACAGAGCTCAAATGTTTTTCATTTATGTACTCTCTCTTAGGAAGCTACTAAAGGACATGTTTTGGCTAGTTGCAGGTGTAAACCAAAAAATAAAACCAAAAAGGAAGACATGGAGATCCAGAGAAGAGAAGAGCCAGCCCAGAAGTAAGAGGAAAGGAAATCCCAGAACCATCTCCCTCATCAGCCTTGTGAGCAGTGAGCCCTGATGGAGCTCAAAAGAGGACTGAGGAGAGGAAAGCAACAATGTCCTGCTCTGCTCAGCTGTGAACTATATCTGCATATTTGTCATAATATAGACACTGACTGTTAGAACTATTCTGGAAGAGTGAGGGGTGGTGATATAGCGAGCAAGAGGGCTGAGTCTTCAACTATCAAAACAGGAGTGAGTAGATCTGTGCAAAATGGATCAATGAAGAAAGAGGACAATGATCACAGATATAGGTTTATGGAGGAAAACATCAGAAGAAACATCTTCAAGAGTGGCGGGGGGACTGGGGGTTGTGTAGGAGACTTCTGTTTTTCTTAGTTTAGTAATGTGTAAGTACATGACATAGATCAAAATAAAATTTAAATTAATTTTTTAAAAGTAAATTCAAACATTAGTCCATTTCCCATATGCATAAGCATGATTAAAAGTCTCCATTTAGGGCTTCCCTGGTGGCGCAGTGGTTGCGCGTCCGCCTGCCGATGCAGGGGAACCGGGTTCGCGCCCCGGTCTGGGAGGATCCCACGTGCCGCGGAGCGGCTGGGCCCGTGAGCCATGGCCGCTGAGCCTGCGCGTCCGGAGCCTGTGCTCCGCAACGGGAGAGGCCACGGCAGAGGGAGGCCCGCATGCCACAAAAAAAAAAAAAAAAAAAGTCTCCATTTAATTCCATTATGATCCCTGAACATCACAAAACAGGTGGTATCTCTCCTTCTTTTCCAAATTTACTGATCGGTTGCCCCATAGGAGTCCTTGTCAGTTCCTAGGAAGAATTTTTCTGTTCTTTTTCCTCAGTGGCAAGAGGAAAAGGAATATTAGTTGAAAATATGTGAGGCCTAAGTAAGGCAAAAGTGAGATTCCTGGCCCCCTGCACCATCTTCCCACCTGACTGTATAGGACAAAATCAATAGGAAGCCAGTCTCCAACTCCATCTCAAGAGGTGACTAGGCTGCTGGCTGAACAATGTGTCATTGTCTGTGTGTATGAGACTGAACTGGACCCTGGGAGCATCGGAAGAAAGAAGCCACAGAATCAAACTCCTCCCTCTTATCTTTCCCCTAGTCAGGAATGGCAACAGGAAAATGGTCCTGGGAGACCCATCCTGTCCTGTCTCTGGCGGTGCCCAGTGTTGCTGAGCCCTTGCGTCCACAGAGGAAAGTCAATGGACTGAAACTTCTTTGGGTTCCAGAGGACCAGATAGACATGCTGTCACCCAAGAAAGCTAGAAAGAAGAACATAAAAGGACCTCTACAATGAATTTTGATGATAAACCCATATAGGGGGCAAAATGACAGCAAATTATGTTGAGGGAAAGATAGGCAGAAGAACATTCTACAGAGCCAGCAAGGAACGCACCTACTAATCTTATCCCCAACGGCCCTGAGTAGACATGAACCACTTAGGGGAACAAAACACCTTCAGAACAAGCAATGAAGTTGGACTACAAGGGTAATAAGGAGGCCAGCCAAGGGCTCTGCCCAATCCTGTAGTCACAGAGACAGTGTAGGAGCTCCAGCTCTCTCAGCAATATTCCCTATTAATGAGGCATTAAATTCTGTTTCCTTTTTCTCTTTTCCTCAACCGTGGAACTCCTGACCTCAAGCCTCTGTCCTCTGCTTTCGTGGGAATGGTGGAAATAAATTAGTTCACATAACTAAAGAAACAAACCTAAAGGAAGAAAAACTAAAGGAAATTAAAATAAATTATAAGGAAACTCCCATTAAAGGCCCTTCAAAACGATAAAATGATTTCAATTTTACTCTGTCTCACTCACTTCTCCCCACTTCCTCCCCAGATATACCTGCATATCTATATATTTATACAGATTTTTTTATTATTTAGTTAATATGAATTACAGGCCTCACACTTCCTCCCTTCTAAATCCACAATGAGGAAGCTTTCTCTTTTCTCTCGTTCCCTTTTTTCCTCCTCTCCCCCTCACCAACACGATTTACATTCTCAATGTAATGTATTAAAAAGTTGACAGGGACGAAAGGATTCACACGATGTCTGCTAAGAAACCCAATTTCCATGATGAATTGCCCGAAGCCCCTGAATCACAAACCATTTTTTCCGCTGCTCAGAAGTTGGGTTTTTTTTTTTTTTTAAATCTTCTTAAAGCCTCCTTCCTAATCTTTGGCTAGAAGAGATGGGTGAAAGGATTTTTTTTTTTTCTAAACTAAGGAAAGTATTAGCATCTTGGTTGTTGTGCATCAAATTTGAAAATTCAAGGTTAGTAATATTTCAAATCGGCCATGGTCCAAACCTCTTGATAAGTGAGTGTGCTCTTTCGCATTCTCTCTCTCTCACACCTCCTTCCCCACCCCACCCCCTGGTATTACAGCCAGTAATAAGAAGGATCTAAAGGAGAAAAGGAAAATTTAGATTGATTCATCAAATATCTACCCCTTTTTTCGAAGGTTATAGAATTCCAAATAAGAGATATCCACTTTCCTAGAATTGGATGGATCATCCATATTTAGATGAAGGTTTCAGCAGCAAAACCCTAACCCAACTCATGCAACACACCCGTCAGCTCAGGAGCAGAGACTGTGATCAGAGCTGAGTGTCCATCGTGCTGAATATGTTCTCTTAAGACATTGCATTTGCCCGGAAGAGTTCACCCTGGGCTGCCCATTACCAGAGCAGCGAAGAGGGACACAGAGTCCATCTAAGCTCTGGCTAAGGTTTTTGCACTTTGAAAAGAAACCCCACTCTTTCCCAAATATTCTGGAAATTTGGACCTCTCCTGACTATCTGATTTCAACTTCACATTTTTTCTGTGTTTTAACCAATGTACACAGATCAGTCGTTGCTGAGGAAGAGGAGGTAGGAATGAAGAGGCAGAGCACAGAGGATTTTTAAGACAGTGAAACTATTCTGTATGATACTATAAATGATACATATCATTATACATTGGTTAAAACCCACAGAATGTACAACACTAAGACTGTGCCCTAATGTAAACTATGGACCTTGGGTGAAAATGATGTATCAACGTAGATCCATCAAGTGTAACAAGTATACTACTGGTTCAGAATGTTATCAACAATCTGTGGGGGAAGCAGTGGGGACAGAGAGTATATGAGAACACTCTGTACTTTCTGCTCAATATTGCTGTGACTCTAAAACAGCTCTAAACAATAAAGTCCATTTAAAAGGGAAAAATTAATAAAATAAATGAGTTGTACAAGGCAGGTGGTACTTTCTAATGTCAAAGCCTATGGAACTGTGAATTGTGTTAAGACCACATAGCAAAGACCCAAAAAAAAGGATAAAATTCAGAGGTTACATAATCACCTAGTGACAGGCATAGGAAAAAAGTAAATGGGAGTACAGTTGACATGGATTCATCTTGAGTGAAATAAAATGGAGGAAACAGTCTGACTAGTTTGAAATTATCCTTCCTGCATAATTTAAAAGTAGCTAAAATTGAAAAGGGAAAAAGGTATGAGATAGAACTAAATAACCGTATTAGCAAAGAGAAAAGGAAGATCTCACCTTATTGGCTGGTAAGTCTGTTCACTGTTCATGGACTAATAAGAAGGAAGATTCCACCATGGCAAAGAAATGGCCACATAGATGGAAGTTCCATGAGAAGAGGGACTATGTTTCATTCACTGTTGTATCACTAGTGCCTAGAATAGTAGCTAGCACCCAATAAATATTTGTTAAATAAATGATTTAATAAATCAAAAGGCTAGAGTTGAGTAGATTATTGTGAGATAAAAACAAGGTGGTACAAAGATAATCACCAGTGATGCAAAAAAATCAGGTGTATGATTCATGGTTCAATATTGTAAAAAAAAAATCCCAAATTTTCAGTAATTTAACCAATGAAGTTTTCTTATTCCCATCATAATCTGATAACAAAGATTGTGGAGACAGTTCTGCTCCACATAGCCATTCGAGGAATCAATATTTTTTCATCTATTGACTCATCACTTTGAGAGCCTCAGAATCCTCCATTAAGTCCTCTGTATCCAGCTGTTGACAGCAGAAAAGCAAATACATGGAAGATCACATGTAGGTTTTTTAAGGGGTCAGGTTTGGAAGAGACATCTGTCACTTCTACCCACATTCCGTTGACCAGAACTCAGTCAGAGTTCCCACTTAACTGCAAGAGATTCTGGAAAATGTACTCTAGCTGCAAACACAGGTAAGTAGCATGCCAGAGCATCAAAGAGGCAATTGCAGATACCTGAAATACTTGTTTTCTTGGTCAATGTCTGTGCCTGTCAAGAAAGAGAGAGAGAGAGAAGCCAAAGTCGAGAATTCATCCAGAGTAGAGAGTCTTGTTTGAGATCTTCGTCGTATTAATTTAAGATCCCAAAGAGATATACCTTCAGGGAAAGAAAATCAGATCTAGCTAGACCTGCCTGCTGGGAATGGTGGAAAGAGCTACCTAGATAATCAGATCAGAACGGGATCAAAGAAGGGGATCTCTGGAAAGTCTTAGCTGTAGACAGGACTTATCTGCATTCAGTTCTTCAAGAAGAAGACCCTGAGCCAAGGATTCAGTGAAGCTGATTTGTTAAGAAAGTACTCTCAGGAAAAACTGGTGACTAAGAGAAGCAGGATAGAGAAAAGAAAAAAGCCAACCTAGGGTGAGAAAATTCAGGTGAGTCCCAGCTTCAGCCTGATCCTCAGGGAGCTCTGAAGTATAAATTACACATCACAGATTTTCTCACCTCCAGGCAAGGGATCTGGGCTTTTGTGCTTCTGCACCAATTTTTCATTGGCTATAAGGCCTTCTTGAGGGGATGTAAACTCCCAGGTATTTCTGTATCAATCAGTTATTGGTTACAGGCAACCCTGAGGACATAAAGTCCCAGAAAATTCTTGCTATCTCAATGGGCAAGGTGATTCCAATAGTCCAAGGGCAGTTTCTGAAGAATGTTTCAGGTACTAGTTATTAGCAGCAAAGCATAACAATTCTGGGGGATTAAACACACAGAACCAGTGATAGGGATTGGGGGGAATTTAAGTGAGGCACCTACAGTGTCCACTATAGGCCCTCATGCACAGTTGGACCCCGACTCCTCCATTTTCTGGGTGAGCCAAAACCCCTCAGTCCTTGGGGCTTCCCTGGTGGCGCAGTGGTTGCGCGTCCGCCTGCCGATGCAGGGGAACCGGGTTCGCG
>NC_041214.2:30966592-30967880 GCF_002837175.3 Physeter macrocephalus
AAAAAAAAAACAAAACAAAACAAAACAAAAAACCCCTCAGTCCTTGAACTTATTTTGTGGTGGTCCCAAAGGTGGTCCTGGAAGGAGCTAGCATAAGTTCTCTCTGGAGGAGAGCACATCTATTCTACATACTGGGGAAACCTCACAAATTATGTTTGAAAAGCAATGACCAGCAAGCAATCAGAAATTACCAAGCTTATAAGAATACAAGATAATATAAATATATACAAGAACTAAGAAAAACCACAGAGAGCAGAAACACACACAAACTTCAAATATTGCAACTAATAGACACAATTTGGTAAGATGCTTACCATAGTTATTTATCATGTTTAAAAATATAAAAGGCAAACTTGAAAATATCTGCAGGAAACAGAAGACTATAAAAAGTATCATAGCAGATTAAGAAAAAAATGAAATAGAGCTTCTAGAAATAAAAATATAATAACCAAAATTGTAAACTCAGAAGAGGAGAAAGGGACAGAGGTAATTTGTAAAGAGAAAATAGCTAAGAATTTTCAAAACTGATTGAAGAGTTTAATCCACAGATTCAAGAATCTCAAGCAGGATAAATAAAAAAAAATTCACCCCTTAGAAAAATCATAGAAAAATTGAAGAAAGCAAAAAAAATCAAAAATATTAAATGCGGCAAGTGAAAATGAAAAGATTACCTTCAAAGAAGAAGCATTTAGACCAACAACTGACTTCCGAATGCAACAGTGAAAGCTAAAAGATAACTGAATGTCTTTTCAAATTCCTGAAGAAAAAAAAAACTGCAACCTGGAATTCCCTATCCAACAAAAATATCTTTTAATACTATACATAGAGAATCCTAAGGAGGCTACCAGAAAACTACTAGAGCTAATCAATGAATTTGGTAAAGTAGCAGGATACAAAATTAATGCACAGAAATCTCTGGCATTCTTATACATTAATGATGAAAAATCTGAGAGTAAAATTAAGAAAACACTCCCATTTACCATTGCAACAAAAAGAATAAAATATCTAGGAATAAACCTACCTAAGGAGACAAAAGACTTGTATGCAGAAAACTATAAGACACTGATGAAAGAAATTAAAGATGATACAAATAGGTGGAGAAATATACCATGTTCTTGGATTGGAAGAATCAACATTGTGAAAATGACTCTACTACCCAAAGCAATCTACAGATTCAATGCAATCCCTATCAAACTACCACTGGCATTTTTTACAGAACTAGAAAAAAATTTTTCACAATTTGTATGGAAACACAAAAGACCCCAAATACCCAAAGCAATCTTGAGAA
>NC_041214.2:30968998-30994283 GCF_002837175.3 Physeter macrocephalus
GGGGTGGGATAGGGAGGGAGGGAGGGAGGGAGACGCAAGAGGGAAGAGATATGGGAACATATGTATATGTATAACTGATTCACTTTGTTGTAAAGGAGAAACTAACACACTATTGTAAAACAGTTATACTCCAATAAAGATGTTTAAAAAAAAATCTTTTAAGAGAAAAGATAAAATATATTTCAGAAAATACAGAAAAATTTAATCAGCAGTAGACCCTCATAATCTAAAGGACATGCTGTGAGCAGTAATCCTAGATTAAAGGTCTGAAACACAAGGAGATATGAAATGAAATTGAGTGGAACTATATGGGAATTGTAAGTAAATATTGATGGTATAAAGCGGTAATAATGCCTATGGGGTTAAAATTTAAAAAGGCATTATTACCAGATAGTAATAATGTATAAGTCAAAGGTATGGTCTAGTGGTTAGGATTTGGTGCTTTCACTGCAGAGGCCCAGGTTCAATCCCTGGTCAGGGAACTGAGATCCCACAAGCTGCACAGCACAGGCAATTAAATAAAAACAAAATGGAATTATAGTGTTCTAAGGTGTTATTTGGAAGATGGAGAAAAGTTATTAACTCTTTTAAAATTTAAATATGTATTTTATAATTTCCAGAAAACCTTCTAAAAGAATGTAAACCAAGTTTAAAATACCCTCCCCCCAAAAAACTTAGGAGGAGTGGAATAAGAAACAGTTAAAATTTAGAAAGGAGAAACAAACATGAAATTGATATAGAAAATATATAGCATAAAAATTCCAAATATATCAGTAATTATGATGAATATAAATCAACAATACTTCAATTAAAGAAAAAGTGATTAGAAAAAGTAAAAGATCCAACTATATACTTTTTACAATAACATAAAATAAAAGGATGTAGAAAACTTAAAAGTTAGCGTGAAAATATTAATAAAGAGAAAGATGGTATAGCTGTATTAATATCAGACAAAATAGAATTTGAGGCAAAAATCATTCCTAGAGATAAGGACAATCACTTCATAATAATAAAAATGTTCAGTTCATGAAAGAAAAACACAACAATTTTAAGTTTATATGCATTTGTAAAGTGACCTACAGTACAGAATGTAAAACTTAGCAGATAGAAAAGTCAATATCCACAAATTGTGAAGATTTCAACACACCTCCTTCAGTGTTTGATAGAACATGCTGATAAAAATCAGTGAAGATATTTAAAAATCCTGTTTGAAAAACAGAATTAACAACCTTGACCAAATGGACATACAGAGAAAATTATACCCAACAGAATATGCTGTTTTTACAAACTTACACATATATTTACAAAAATAGACCATATAATAGACCAAAAAGCAAGTCTCAACAAATTTCTGAAGACTGAGATCAGTATATCTCAGTGTTATATTCTCTAACCACAGTGCAATTAAACCAGAAATAATATTAAAACATTCTTAAATTCTGAAATATTTGGAATTTAAAGTATATTGATAACCACAGATAATGGAAGAAATAATCATGGAAATTTGAAAACAGAGCTAAATGACAATGAAAATACTATACACTGAGACCTATAGCAAGTATTAGCCTTAAAATGCATTTATTAGTTAAGAAAAAAATGAATCAGTTAAGCACCATCTCAAAAAGTTAGCAAAAGAAGAGGGGAACCTAGAAAAGAGAGAACAGCAGAAATCAATGAAACATAAAGAAAACATAGAAAAGAGAAAGGGAAAACAAAGTCAAAATTGATCCCCTAGAATAAGAGATGACAAAGATAACGAACAGCAGGAATGAAAAGGAAATCAGTTCAGACGCTGAAGATGTCAAACAGATAAGAGAAATTTACGAACAACTTAATGCCTATAAATTTGAAAATGTAAATGAAATGAACATGGTGGCACACCTGGCATGTTTGATACCCAGAGAAAATCCTTTTTAACACCCCCAACTTCTATTCAACAAAATTGTTTTTAGGAATAATGATGTAATCAAACAAATAATAATAATGACCAGAAAAAAGAAAGAAAACACAGACAGTGAAAATTTCTTTTATTGAACTTCGTATGCTAGTAAACACACACAGATACATACCCAAAAAATTGTTTTAATAAAATAAATATTACAAGAAAAAAGATGAAGAAAGCAATGGAATAATACTTTTGAATTGCCTTAATGTATTTTTTAAGGGAAAATACTTACACTTACATATTGATCTGTCACAGTAATAAACACAAACATTAAAATTTCTATTTTTGAGCCTAATTTCTGAAAGTTTGTCGATGACGTCATCAAAATTGATCTTGTTCACATATTCATGTCCATAGGCAGTCTAGCCAGATTTGTCAATCTCTCTTTACTCAGAATTGAGCAAAAAATACTTTTTATTAATTTTAATTTTGAAACCTATCTTTCATATGAAGAAATAGATACACAAGTAGTTAGGAAAAGTCTTAAACACAATAAGTGTGGCCAAAATTCATAAAAATATGACTTCATAATAAAGTCTAGAAACAGCAATACTGTCTATGCCTTTGTCCTTGGGATCCATTCTAGCTGTAGCTGCTTTCAAACATCTCTATGGATGTTTGTAAAATCCAAGTGGTCACATAGAATGACAGAATTTATTTAACTTCAGTTCTGTTTCTTTGACTTTCCAGTTACTGCACTCTTGTTGTTGATTTCTAATCTACAATTTAGACAAAGGAACATGTAGTATACCACAGGGGTTGGAGACACAAGCTGCACTCAAAGCAGGCACACTCTAATAATTCCTAACTGTTACAACCTGGCTCTCAAAACAAACCTGTGTAGCTGGGTGCAACTGTGTCAAGAGCCAACCCCATAACTGAGAATCCTCCAAATTAATTTTCACATAGAATATAGTGATTTTTAACGAATAAGTTTTTTAAAAGTGCCAGATTGAAACTCACATATATATTATTAAAATGCAACAGAAATCTCAGCTTTTTTTAAGATAACAACCAACAAAAGATTGGAAGGGGGTTTGGAACTGCTGACAGTTTCACTGATTTTATTAAGGTTTTAAAATTCTCTACAGAGAATTATAGAGAATGTATACAATTCTCCCTATTGCATACATCTAGGGTGCCTGCTCCCAACGCCCTGATCTTGGTACTAAATGGACAAATTCCTAGAAAATTGCAACTTATCAAAACTCTCTGTTATCAGAACACACATATAAGAATATTCATAGCAGCATTGTTCATAATCGCCCAGCGTATGGTTATAGTCATATGATAGAATACTATACAGCCAATCCCTCCTCTAACAGTGCCCTGTTTCTTTTCTATATAGCACCTAACACAATTTGTTACAATATCTGTGTTCATTGCTTACTCTTGTTTATTGCCCATTTCCCCCACTGGTTGGCAAGCTCCTCAAAGGCAAGAATCAAGTCCCAATTCTCATGTAATGCCCAGCCTGGCGCCTGAAACTTGGTCGGCACTCAGAAGTTATTTCATGCATGAATGAATGATGAATAGTTACAGTTGAGCTCTGCTTGCCTAGACACCATTCTGTCACTTTGAGGTGACTTTGTTGTAATCTACTATGTATTTATCTTTTTGTTTCATCCTCAAAAACAACCATTTTCCTCAATTCCAAAATCCTAGAGGACCCTCAATGTATGCCCAGATACTGATAACATAGGCAATGGTGGATGTGGAATTGATTAACTCTGAGGAAATCAGACACCTAACATAGGTCAGAATATAACAAAAATTATTAACATTTATTGAGTGCTTACTATTTGCAGGCACAACCCTGAGAGTCTCAATATTCACAGCCATCAATATGAAGTAGGTGCTAGAATTATTACCATTCTGCAGATGGGGAAACTGAGGCACAAAGTGGCTTTTCAAAACTCATACAGCTGGTTAAGTGGTGGGCCTGGATTCAAACCCAGCAGACCACACTGGGCTATGCAACATCAAACACTCAGGGTTGAAACTAAGAGTAGTCATTGCAACTCACATCACAAATTGGTTGGCAGGTTGAACGGCATGGCCTGGGTTGTGTGGTGAAGAGAAGACTGAGCTGATGGGCACCGCATGGAGCCTGTGAAGCCAGGCTTCAGAAAGCCAGTGCCCACGTGGGCTTCCAATAAAAAACCCTTCAGATCCCACCTTTTTCCTGTGCTGGGTAATCGCAGGATTTACCTGGAGGAGCCAGGATTGCATCTCTTGTGATCCTGGCTGGGGGTTCAGAGTGCCTGTTGCTACTGAAGTCATCTACAATTAGAGGATTAAACCTGCTCACACTTGGGCTGACTACAGGCGTCCTTGACAAGCGTCAGTCTTGCTGATGGGCACGGATGTCTGTGTGGTCTGTGGCTCCGTGGACAGATGGCTAGAACTTCAGAAAAAGAAACTGCAGAAATCTTTCAAGTTTTCATTTCTCCCTGTTCAGATTTTTATTCCCTTTTCTGAACATTTTATGCACCAAAGGTATATGGCCATCCTTCCTTCCTCTGCCGCCCTGCAGACTAGCTGCAGAGCAACATCTGTACAGCTCGACTGCACTGCACTGGGCAACATGCCATCTAGGGACATTGTCATCCACATGCCAAGTTTGTTTGGCACAAGAAAACCATCAGGGATCTCTTCCAAAGCTGCCCTCCCTTTCACTGGCTCCTGAGCTAAGGCTGGTGGTCTGCATTCTGCCCTCAGGCTGTAAGCCACTCTGTTAGGTCCCTGGAAGTACTGCTCCTCAGCTCCCAGGCTCTCTGACCTCCCTGCTGCCAAGCAACTGCAATATTATCAAATTATAACATGTTTAGCACCAAAACATCAGACAACATTAAAGTACATTAAGGAGAAAGTAAAAGTCCCCAGTGATTCCACCCACACCCAAGAGATGACCGTTGTCATTAGCTTGGTGCCTATATTCACAAAACCCTTCAAAGTGTCTAAAATTGATAGATAGATAGATGATAGATAGATGTCAACAAATTATAAGAAATTATTTCTACTATTTTATAATCTAATTTGCT
This sequence comes from Physeter macrocephalus, assembly GCF_002837175.3. Classification (NCBI taxonomy): domain Eukaryota; kingdom Metazoa; phylum Chordata; class Mammalia; order Artiodactyla; family Physeteridae; genus Physeter; species Physeter macrocephalus. The sequence goes on from NC_041214.2 coordinate 30,973,988, forward strand.
TAATAACATGTTATGGACATTTGTCTATGTCTGGAAATTTTGAAAGACTGATTTACCTTATCCCTATTAATGGCTGCATAGTATTTCACAATCCAAAAGCAAACTCCTTTCAGTGAAGAGAATCACCATTCATCTAGATAAAAACTAGCTGTCTTCCCTGACATCTCCCCAAATCTAATCATTTACCAACTCTAGTGAATTTGCTTCTTAAATCCACTCAAATGCAGCCCTCTTCTCATCTCTGTCACCACCACTTGAGTCCCAGCTACCATTTTCTCTCACCTAAACTTCTGCAATTGTCTCTCAATAGGTACTTTTGCAAATTATAAATCTGATCATGTCATCAATCCCAACATCCATCCCCCCTTGCTTTAAAAGCATTGTAATAGCTTCCTTTGCTCTTGAGATATGGACAAGATGCCTTAGCATAGCCCACAGGCCCTCATGAGGAGACCCCTGCTGAGGCAAAAGTTCATGCACATTTAAAATTTTGATAGTCATCATCAATCTGCACTCCAAAAAGGTAAGCGAGATTACATCACCACCAATGGTATTTGAAAGTATGAGAAAGAGAAATGTTTTTTTAACACCCCCCCCACCCCACCATTCTATACAAAAAAAAACCTCCCTGGGCCTAAATGTTGATTTAGCCAGCATTAGGTCTTTACATCCATAAAATAAAATGACTTGAGGCAATGTCAAATTACTAGAGAAAATGCTGCAGTAGCTTCAGATCTGCCAGCGATGTTACCACACAAAGGCTCAGTTGGGAGGTAATTACAAACCATGGAATCCCGGGCCTCCTGCAGACGTGAAGGAAGGAAGGTCTACTTGGCTACCGAGCACTTCCAATTTCAGTATCTCTCAGGCAGCCAGCTGGAGGCTGCCATCTGGTTTGTGAAGGGAGGTCCCTAGATGGTTCTTCAATCTGGGAAAGTGTTTGCTGTTCATTTCCTCCTTTTAACTGTTATCTGGATCAGTTTGAGGCCACACCTTCCCCACACATTTTCTCCAGGGTTAATTCTTAACTAATGCTCAGCAAATTGTGAGGTCTCTAACCTAAGAGTAGAGTCACACTTTGAATCCATGTTTATACTGGATTATGTTTTAACCCCAACGTGGTACTGCCTAATTATTCAGATTATTTTTATGCAACTACAGAAAAAAGCAATAGCTTAAAATGTCTCTCCCATATTTCATTCGTTCATTCACTCACTCACTCACTTGATAAAGAACTGTGGGATGCATATCATGTACCAGACACGGAGTAAAGTGCCAGGAAAATAACAATGTAAAAAGACAGAAACAAACTCTTTCTGCTGAGCATTGCAGCCTAGAAAAATAGTGTATGGGGTGAATAGGATTCCAAGACAATGCATTGTCAAACCCAAGTTCATGTGCCCGACACACAGTAAGGCCAAACAAATGGAAACATCGAAGTCTGGAGCAGAGAAAGGTTTATTGCAGGGCCAAGCATGGAGAACAGGTACCTTGGGTTCAAAAAGCCCTGACTCCCTAATGGTTTTCAGGGAAGAGTTTTTAGAGGCAAAATTTGGGGGGAAGGCTGCAGGTTGTGTGACCTTCCCCTGATTGGTCAATGGTGAGGTAACAGGGTGGTTGAAACATCAGCCTCAATCATCAGCCTTCTGGTTCCAACCAGTCTGGGGTCCAAGGGCTTGTACTCAGCCTGAACTTACCATTCTCCACCTGGATGGGGACCTTAGTTCCTGTAGAAGGACTCAGAGATATGCATCAGATTGTTATGTATATCCCTTGAGGAGGAACCAGGACCCTGCCCTATCACTGCACTATTGTTTCTTGACTGACTTTCCTTTGTTTCTATGTTCCCTCATTCCTCTAGTCAGTAAGTGTTTGAATCTGCCCTTTGGAACTCAAGAAAGGTCTAGGAGGCTGAAACCTTTTTCCTACAAACAAGAAATGGGGGACATGGAAAGTCTTTTTTACCTGTTTTGTACAAACGGGTCATTTCTGACTTTTATTCAAGACCCCATTTCTGTCCTCATCATTTAACTTCAGATCTCACTCTGAGTTACCCACAGAGCCTGAACTGTGCTTTCCCAGAAATAACCTTCTCAAACAAGACAGAATCTTCTCAATTTAATACCTTTTGTTTTCAGGGCCTTCAGGCTGTTTTTCTTGTCTGCTTTTAAAAAGAAATCTTCCTAGTCCCTGTGGTAGATTAAATTATTGACCCAATTCTTCACCCCTCCTTGCATTCATCCCCTATATCCAGGGGCTTTGTGGTTCCTCCCACTGGAGGACCTTGACCTTGAGCTCAGCCATGTGATTTGCTTTGGCCAATGGATGTTAGCAAACATGACACAAGCAAAAACACATGCACATGTTTGCAAGCATGTGCTCTCTTGCACTTCTACCATTATCATGAAAAGAACATGATCTAGCCAGCCCACTGATGTGAGGAAAATGAAAGACACCTGGAGGAAACCTGGACCCAACCTGAAACCTGGAATCAGGCCCAGGAGAGCTCAGCCTAGAATAGCTGAACGTCAGCCTACTCATAGGTGCATGAGTGAGAATAAATGATTGTTGTTTGAAGACATTGAGCTTGGGGTGGTTTGTTACACAACAACCAGTGATCGATAAAGTCTCCTGCAACTGATGTAAACATCCCTAAGTCCCTCTCCCCTATAACCCTGCTAGGCCTCCTTCTTGAAACCCAAACTAAAAGATGACCATGCTTTAAATTTTTGAGAGAAGTCTGTTTCTTGGGGAACTATCACAAATGGGATATTTTTACCAACAAACTTACCTGTTCCTCTGTCCTCTCTTTGTCTGGTGAAGATGCTGTCTGAGTTCCTTTCTGCACTCCATCCAACCAAATAGCACAGGATTCTTCTAGGGTCCTTTTGGAGGAGTACTGGAAGGGAACTTTGGGTTTAGAACATCACAGGCCTGAATTTAAAGCATGGCTCTTGTGTTTATTAGCTGTGTGACCTTGAGCTTTAAGGTGATTTAAAGTCTCCAAATCTCATTGTACTCAGCTGAAAAATGAAACTATTTCTCATCCAAACTAGACAATATCATCTGTGAAAATCTTGACTTTGGTTTCAATTGTGCGATTCACTGAAAGGTTGTAGGGTGTTTTTTGCTTTGTTTAATATTGTTTTATAGCTGTAGTTAATTTGTGTTTTTTGTTTTCTATTCTTAGCTTATCACCATTCTTTACTGTATCTGAGGAATTGTCGGAACTAAAGAAGTAAAAAGAGGAGTTCCTATACTTTCTAGAAAAGAAAAGTACATTTGAAAAATATGCTTTATATTAACACTTCAAAATCTCAAAGTAAGCAACCAACATATATGACTATATAAAAATAAAGTATGTCATGGCTTCAGGGTAAACATGGCAAAAAGAAGATAAACATTTATCTCATATCTTATGAAATTAGTAATTAATGATAACACCAGCAAAAAAATTCATCAACAATAATCCAAACATCTACAGACTTCAAAAAGTGGTGGCCAAGAAGTGAGTCAAGTTTGCGGTGTGGCTCTGCAAGTTCCTAACATTGGCCTCAGCTCCCAGAAACCAAACTGGGGGTGGGGAGGTGAATCAACAAAATCTTGAGACTTCCTCCAACAGCCTTGAGTCTGGAGAGAAGACTAGGGTTGGAGCCAAGGAAATATCATGGTTAAAACCCTGGAGATAAAGGCCCCCTACTACATACAGTGGAATCTTGGGCTATCAGTAAAATGGCCTTCCAGGGTGCCATGTTGAATTGTGAGGATGATCTGAAACCTGTGGGTATCCTCCCTAGGAAGCAGAGACACCCTAACAAGGAGGTATAAATTCAGAATGGGTCATTTAACAAAATCCCAGAAGATAGCCCAGAGCCCAGGTCATGCAGCAAAACCAGCCTAAAGCTCCAGAAGACTTCTCCTCCACCACTTCCCCAGCTCCTGCCATGTGACCTTGAGTAAACTGAAAAGTGAATAAAACTGCAATATCTCAGGCTTTAAGCAGTAGCTGAGGAGAAAAACAGATCTCAGCTACAGAGAGAATGGAGCCAAGAAGATTCATCCATACTCAATCAGAGAAACAGAAAGGCTGCCTACATTAACAAGAACAAGACAAAAAGAAAAGGTATGGCAATTATCAAATTTACCACATCTAAAGGAATATAGCATGCTAATGACAAAATATCCATTTTAGAAGAACATTTTCTACCACTGCTTTGGACTATAGAGGAATTTAATAAAAACATGAAATCAATAATCAAGAGTATGAAGGCAAAATTACAAAACAACAGAATGAGACCAAAACAACAGAATGAGACCAACAGAATAGCTAATGAAATAGCTTGAAGACCAAAATCACATCATGAAGGAACTAATAATCAAATTAGAAACATCAGTGAACAATCTAGGTTTCACTGATTGAGCAATAATATGAGATAATCAAAAATAAATTTTGGGGAAAAAAGATAAGGAGTTTTAAAGCACTTAGAAAATAATAGATATGAAAGACAAAGGCCATCCAACATAGGAATTATTCCTGAAGAAGAGCCAAAAACCAGAATAGAAATGTAGTTAGAGATATAACACAAGAAAATTCCCTGCTATAAAGGAAGAACTAATACCATGTGCCAGAAAATTCCAGTATGGAATCATCAAGGCATCACCTTCTTGCATTATTGAAATTCAAAGACTGTGAAAGAATTGTTTAGGCACTCAGAACCCTCCAAAAACACATAGAATCACTTATAAGGAGGCAAATATCAGACACATGAAGGTAACCGACAAGTATTCTTGACATGAAAGAACTTGGAGAATAAAGCATCTAAGAATACTTCCCCCAAAAACTAATAATGAATCCTGCCAATCAAGAATGAATTGAAGAGCAGTGATAAAGGGAACAGTGCAAAATTCAGTACCCAAAGGCAGTGGAGCAATGCCCACAGTCTTACGGGAAAGAGATTGGGACACCAAACTTTCATACCCAGCCAGGTCAGTGTGGAGGAAACCAACAGAAATTTTCAAGTATGCAAGAACTCAGAGAGCAAGTAATATGAGCTCATCTTGAAAAATGTTTGATAAGGAAATCCAGCAAACTAAAATTGAATCCGAATTTTTAAAAATAAATAATTCAGGAAAGCAGAAACTGCAGTACAAGGACAGGCAGTGAGCAGCAAATTCATTTAATTATAAATGTAAGACTAAACCATGATAATTATGGAATTATGGAATTATAAATGTAGAATATAAATGCTTTATACTCCAACATTTTAAAAAAATAATGTTGCTAAAAAACTCATAAGATGAGGGAGCGGGAAATGAGGTGAGAGGAAGATTAAAAGTTTTAATTTCCTTATCTTTCATAGCAGAGAGTCAATCAATATGTCTAAAATTAAGCATGGACCTTTTTTTAAAAAAAATCTAGCTTTCTTAATTTTTTTTATAATCTTTCTTTATAACCTTAGGGAGCACTTTTAGGATCTAATATCTCTGTGGTAAAAAAAAAAAAAATTATCTGAAGTTCCATAATTCCTTTGGTTTTTCTTTGGTTTCTTTTTCATCTGTTAAATTCAAGAAAAATTCAATTTAATGCTTTTTTATTTTTCTGAAAATACATAGTAAGACTCATTTTTTACAAAATTATTCTGCATTTTCATTCCATTTACAAACTTAAAGAGCTACCTGGAATGATATTCACCTGAAGTTATCAGGTTACTTCTTGACAGAATTTGAGGCAATATTTTTGTTCTCCTCTTTTACTTTTTGCTTATTTTATATTCAACATATATCACCTACATAAGAACAATAAAGTCATCTGGTCTTCAGTACATAAATACCAGATTGCAAAAACTGATCACAAAATCCTCCCATCTCTGTATGCATGTTCCTTTGCAGTATGACTTTGCAGCTGCACCATCAAAGGCTGGATTCAGTTTCCCCATCCCTTGAATCTGAACTGGCCTATGACTTGACTTGTTCTATCCAGTAGAATGTGGCAGAAATAACACATGGCTTCTGAACATAGGCTTTAAAATGCTTTGCAGCAGCTTCTCTCACCTTATTGAAATATTTCCCTGAAACTGCCATGTGATAAAACCCCGGATGACTTTCTGAAGGAGGCGAGGCCACATAGCAGAGTTGAGCAGTCAAAGCCCCACAGACTCACCATCTGACAACCAGCACCAACTATCACATGTGTGAATGAGGATGCTTTAGACCATGTAGTTTCAGTAGAGCTGCCAGATGACCAAGGCCACTAAGTGACCCCAGATGAGGCTAGCTGAAAAGCTGCCCAGCTGAGCCCAACTCAAATCACTGCCTCACCAAATTGTGAGCAAATAAAACAGCCGTTGTTTCAAGCATTTTGAGGTGGCTTGTTACATGGCAATAGATATCAGATACACATTAACATAGGCTCCGTGTGTTAAAACATAATCAGGCATTTAATTTAAATGGAAGACTGAGCACATGTATTTGTCTCCCCAAGTCCACTGAGTTGACATTGCAGAAATACAAAAGGAATAAAGTCATAAGAACAAATTCCAAAGACCAAAACTGAGTCATATGTTCATGTCTAAACCACTCCCTGGCAGAGAATGAGACTACAGTGACCAGCTTCACGCCCTCGGTCTGAAAAGGGACAACTTCCCTAAGCACATGCTAGGGGGTCTCCCGGAAGGGAAAAATGAGGGTCACTCACATCTACCGACCAATATTATAAAAAACATATTCCAGCAAACCTTTTTGTAAGAAATAGATGAACCCTCTCAGTGAGATAAATACCTCACATAGAATCAAATATCAAATCGATATTTACAGGAGAAAGAAGTAGAAATGGAGCCAAGATAGGAGACAGATATGGAATAATCCTGGAAACAGAAGATACTAGCAGTGTATTCATTCCACCACAAATATTTATTGAGTGTCTACTATGTGCTGTACAGTATACCTACACCAGAGACCAAAGGAAAGCACTATGAGAAAGGGGGCAGGGAGTGTCAAATGTTGTAAAGAAGTCAAAGGGAATGAGTCTGACAAAGGGCCAGTGGCTGCAACGAAGGAAGGGAGTCCTTGACTGCCCTGGATATTGCAATTTTAGTAGAGACCTAGAGGTAGATGCAGATAGTGAAATTTATAGATGGAGCAATGGGGAGAAAGTGAGTACAGGGGTTAGAAGTCCACTTATTTAGAAAGCCTGGGAGTCATAAGTAGGAAAGGAATAGGACAGCAATCACAGGGAGCAGCTGAATCAAGTAAAGGCTTTATTAAGGTAGCAGGTTTGTTGAAGAGAGAGAACTTGAGTTTGAATAGCAGGAAGACAAGCAGATGTATATAAAGATTTTGATATCCTGAGGTGAAACGGAGAGAAAACAGGGCTATCCCATCAGATGGTCCAGATCTCTCTCAGCAAAGGAGAGATGAGCTTATTTCAGAAAATAGATTCCTCTAGGTGACCAATCCAGAGAATTTAAAACCTAGAGGGTGGCTCTAGGATGGTATTCAACCTTCCTCTTCCAAGGAGATGGAAATTCTGGCCCAGGCTAACAAGGTTATGGCCACCTATGTGTTGTGTAGTCAGAAGTACCACTTACCCCACAATCCCAGAGTAGGAGACAACATCTAAATTGTTCCAGTGATCTCCACCTCCCGGTATGCATGTCCTTGACTAATGTCCTCCTCTTGAGTGCAGTCTGCTAACCTACAGACTCACTTCTTATGAACGAAATATGACAAAAGTGATGGGTTGTCACTTCCAAGATTAAATCACAAAAAGATTTTGGCTTCCTGTTAAGTTTGTCCTCTTGCTTGCTCTGATGAAGCCAGATGCCATATCGTGACCTGCCCTACGGGGAGGTCCACATGGCAAGAAACTAAGGGAAGTTTCCAGCCAACAGCAAGCAAGGAACTGGGGTCCCTCAGTCCAACAACCCATGAGGAACTTAATCCTCCCAAAAGCCTCATGTGTGAGTTTAGAAAGTGAATCCTTCCCCAGTAAAGCCTTGAGATTACTACAGTCCTAGTCAGTGCTTTAACTGCAGCCTTGTAAGAGACACTGAAACTAGGAAAACCACACCTGGATGACCCACATAAACTGTGAGAAAATAAATGTTTGTTGTTTTAAGTTGCTACGTTTGGGGGTCATTTGTAACATAGCTGTAGACAGCAATTACACCTGGAATCACAGTTCTGACAGGATCTAGCAAAGCATCTGGACAAAGGGTTTCACTGTACTTCCTGATGACAGCCTCTACTACTAGAGATAATCTCCAGAATACCATTTGTTCCCTCTTAAGAACACATAATAGAGATACTTACCAAGAATAGAAATAGATTTTGTTTTGGCTCTGTCTCTATCATTCTCTAAAACTAAATCTAAATCTAAATCTCAGAACCATCTTTTCTTATCCTCCAAAGATGAGCTCCTTCCATAGGGAAACTGCTTCTCATATGAAGACTCCTCCTTTTCCCATGTCCATGGTCCTGCCCCACTGGAATATTGATTGCCCTAGTCCCCAAAGCCCCCTTTTATCTTTAGTATTCTTCAGTATTAAGTCACCTATTGTTGTGTAACAAACCATTCCAGAACTTAATGGCTAAAAACATCATGAGTGTATTATTTTTCATAATTTTGGGGGTTGGCTGAGCAGTTCCTTGTTGGTCTCACGTGGACTAATTCAGCGGTCTGCAGGGAAAGTTGATATAGCTGGGACAGTGAGGACAGCCAGGATTTCTGGACCTCTCTCTTCATGTATTCTTTCATCCTCAAGGGGACCATACCAAGCTGGGCTTGCACACAAGATGGAAGCTGCATTCTAAGAGGGCAAACCCTAATGCACCAGCACTTATCAAACTTCTGCTTGCTTTATGGATGTTGATGTCCCATTGGCCAAAGCAAGTCACATGACCAAGCCCAGCATGAATGTGGGTGGGAACTACACAAGAGGGTGGGTGGTGGGAGACTGGTTCAGGAGTGAATCAGGAGGAGCAATCTACCACACCTCCTCATTCAGTCCTAACCACTATTCCTAGATTAATCTTCCCCAAACACCTGTTCAATTATCCCAGATTCTTGCTCACTCATCTCTTGGATTCAGTGAGATACGGTGAGGCATTTGACAATTTCTCTCATGTCCACGTTGTGGATGAAATGTGGGGTAAATATTACATTTAGGGAGGAAGCAGTCCTGCTATGCTACGTGCTACTGATTGATCACATCTGGGAATTATAACCAACCAGGCAAACGGAGAACAGTTAGGACAGGGAGGGATCTTGAAACCATCTCTCTTGTCTGAGTGCACAAACTGTGTCTTTCATGCCTTTACCCCTACAATGTGTCTTTATCCCTTTATCCAGGCTACAATGTTTTAAGTCTATAAATATTTGATGGACGAATGAATGGATGGATGAATGAGTGAATTAAAATGGGAGAGTTGAATGAACAAAGAATTCTTAGCCTTGAGCAGCGGTTCTCAAATTTGAGCCTTCATCTGAATCACCTGGAGGACTGTTGAACCTCAGATTACTGGGACCCATGCCCTATGTGGGGGAAGAGGAGCTGAGAGTTTGCATTTCTAACAAGTTCCCCAGTGATGCTGATGCTCCAGATTGAGGACCACACTTTAAGAAGCCCCGGCCCAAAGAAGAGAAGATCAAGGGAAGAAATGCTATCATTCAAATATCTAAAGAACGGAAGTAGCTAGAGAAAGCTGATTTGTTCTGCAGTACAGGATTTGGAAAGTTACCTGGTGGCAGACTTTGATTCAACATTGAAACACATTTTCTAATAACTAGAGGTGTGTAACAATGGAATAGGCTCATCCTCCCCCACCTTCTCCTGCCTCTTTTCCTGCCTTTCTTTAACTTCCCTCCTACCACCATGCTCCTGCTCCAATAACAAGTTTACAGCCCTGGCTGAGAGTATAGATGTCACATTTCCACAATCAGAAATGTCCCCCTCCTAGGAACCAAATGTCAGCAATTTTCTGAATACACTCTTGGAAGAGAAAGAATCAGGCTCTCAAATGTCCATTTGTCTCATTTTATGCTGTAATATTATGATGACTTTTGGCTCAGGTAAGCAGAGCAATCTACATTTGGCCTTTTCTGTATGTTTATCCCAGACCACTAATTTCTAATAAAAAATCAAATCCCATTTTAACATGACACCATCTTGTTTCCCTGTGGAATTATATGGACATTTGTAACAATTTTGCTTTTGAACGTGGTGCCACACAGGAAATGCTGATAACACAATTTCTTAACATACACCAAGTACACAGGTTACACAAAAGCAGATTCTATTTTAGCTTTTTAGAGAGGCTATTTAAAAGTTAAGTTCCCCTTAATGAAACAGCAAGAAAAAGGGCTTTGCTTTTCTTCTCTCAGCATCCCAGCTTTCCCCTCTTTGGGGGCTTATGATGTTTTCCTTCTTCCTTGTGTTATCTGCATTTCCTGCCCTTCTCAACTTGATGGCATGTTGCTGAGACAACTAAGACGCTAACCTTCTTAACTTGGCTTTTGTTGTGTGCTCGCGTGTGTTTAGGCGGGATATTTTTATTTCTCTTAGAATGCTCTGTGTCTCCTCTGGGGAGGGCTATTAGACCTGAAGGTGGAGAACAAGGGAGTCTTTTTAAGTGCTTGCCATTCAAATCGCTTTTTAACTTCCTTTAAGCCCATCGTTTGTAATGTGGGAGGGAGCTGATGGAAGCTTCCCCCGTCACCTATGGTCAGGATTAATTTACTCAGTGATGTCGTGGGTGTTCCAGCCCAGACTCCTCTAGGGGAAGGGAAGGTCCAAGCAAAGAAGCACACAAATTGCCCGTCACCCCCGTTCCTTTATTTTCTCTTTCATCCCCTTTCCAAAAGTGGGGAGCCAGCTTGACTACAAAACAATTACTCTGCAAAATCCCTTTATCTGTTTGGTTATCCAATAAAATAAGATGCAAACATAAAACCCACATTGTCCTCGTTCCACACTGAGCTGTCCAGGTACTGAAACAGTCGTTTGTCTGTCTGCCTGTGCTCCTCCCTCCCTGCCACCCTGTGTTGACCTCCCCTTGGGCTCTAGCCTCTGTTCTTCTATCTTTGCCCACCTCACAGAGTGACAGCAACAGAGTTCCTCCTGCTGCAGGAGTAATGGATACGAACGCAGATCCTAGAAAGTAGCTTCTTAAGACACAATTAATTAAAAGTAGCTTCCAAAGCTAAATTTTACTCTGTCGATAAATACAAACTCACCTAACTAAATCTAAATTGAGTTGGAGAAAGAATATTACATTTAGAAGCAATTTTTAACCATCTTTGTGTTACACGGCTAAATTTTTAATATCTTTCATGTCTAAATTTTCCACTTTTCAAGGAGATCGTTACTTTGGTTATTCATTTGTTTATTTTACAATTATAACTCAGGTGTCATCTCCATAGGTGTCCCCAGGTTTCCAACCTTCTGGGGTTGCCTTTCCCAAATCAAGAGAATGTCCAGCAGTGTCATCTAGATTCCCAGTAATTCCTAAAGACCTTGTTCTCATGGCCACCTCTGACTCCAGTTTCCTCCCCCGGCCTACTCTCAGTGTCTCCCTCTCTCATCTCCTGTGGTGTATCTCTTATCTAAGCTTCCAGTTGATTTAAAGATGGAACACAGACCCTTTATCTTTACCTCCCCAAGTCAAGCACTAACCAAGACTGACATATACAAGAGACTTATGGGAGTTTGGGCTTGGGGTCTGTTAAGTCACATCATGTACAACAAATACTTTTCACTTCTTTGCTTCCCAGAACAAATACCTGCCCCAGCACTGAGGCAGTTCCAGCCCTCCATGGACACCCAGGGAAGGGCTGAAGAGAGAGACAGTTTGTCTTTTGAGCAACTAAAGAAGATCTTGAAGTTCCTAGAAAGAGCTGAACTTTCTGAGAAGGAAAAAGAATTGTGATTTCCGAGATCCAGAGCCTAGAGTGCTTGAACACTATTTGTGAAATAAATTCGCGTGGGGTAGAATACAATCATCACATAAGCATTTTCCTGCCTGACAATGAGATTTTTTTTAAAAAATAAAAATAAAAACCTTCCTGGTCCTGGAGAAAAGAGCTTAGAGAAAGAAGGAACCCAGAAAGAAAAAAGAACCAGTGCCTCACTTTCCAGAGCAGAGCCTGGGAGAGAATGCCAGACTCAGAGAGAGGTCCTGCATCTTAAAGGTCTTTGCACAACCAGGGGAGCCAAGTTAGAAGGTGGAAACATGGCCACAGTGACACCCGTAAAAGGAGGAGTTCTATATATATATATATATATATATATATATATATATATATATATAAATAATCCTCCTATGGTCCCAGAGAAATTGCGATCTTGGAGAATGGACATGAAAACACTGAGAGTAATTTTTACTTATCAATACCCACTTGCTCTACTGAAAGATAATGTACTTTTCAAACACCCCTCTCCAAATATCCAGGATGATAAAGCTTTAGCTTCTCCGATGTCAACATCACACCAGAATACACATCTCTGGGCTGACTAGTCAACCACTTTTCTATTCACTATGTTAGTCAGCTTTGCTATATAGTGCTGTGGTAACAAACATCCCCTAAATGCAGCAGTTCCCAACAACAAAGTTTTCTTTCAACATGTAAGAAATTTCAGTTGATGGTGGTGATAACTGGAACTTAATCAGAAAATATGTGAAAAATGTACTACTATCTACCTGGTCCCTTTATTCTTCCATGTAGGTGAATCTAGATTTCAATACTAGATTTTAAGTTCTTTGAGGGCAGGGAATCAAATGTACCTAATACTCATGTTTCTCTCACTTCACCTGGTGTGTGATTAAATATTTGTTGAATGAACCACTGAATAAATGCATCTATTGAAGAACTGTGAACAGGTATGTGAGTTAATGGCATGAGACTTTACATTAAGCTTTCTTGTTAAATGGCAATTAAATGCATTGACATTCATTATAGGCTGAATATATTGAGAATCTAATTGCTTACACGTTGCTCATGCAATCTCCAGTTATTTCAGTGACAACTTGATGTCTTTCTGACATACTTATTGTACCTGGATCAATGGCTATTTAACTGCTAATTGATCTTTTATTAACATATAATAACTCATTAAATCTAAATTATAGTCTAATTGAGACACTTTATCTGCAGTGTTTCAACATACAATCCTCATAACATAATGCATAATCGACAGAAAAGCTGGTAACACATTATCTGTCACCTTTCTCATTGACCTGAGAACAGATTTTCAGCTGCAAGATTTTTTTCCCTTCATTAAGAAGCCTGAGCATCAACTACACTCAGAAATGCATCAGCACAATTCAGTTTCTCTGTTTTCACACAGAAAACTAGTTCCCCAGCCTCTGCTTTCTTCCTCACGCCTCAACTGAGGCCACATGACCACCAACAGCAATCGATGAGCACTATTACTTTAAACACAAATGTGGCAGCACAGCCACCAAAGAGGCTGTAGTAAGTAGTAACTACACCCTCTCCTGCCCCCAGCAATTCTGTCTTGGCTCCCTGTCCTCTAGCACTTAACTTCCCTTTCCTTCATCCCAACCAACCCCTCCTCACCTGGCCTGCTCTTCTTACTGTGTGACTCTGCCCCAGTCAAGGGGATGGCCCTGCCCTGCCTTGCTCTGCCATTTGGGCAACAGCTCCCCTTGCTGGATCAGCCCAATTTCCTCCTCTTATTTCCTTTTTTCTAATCCATGCACTGATGTTCCCAAACTCTACTGGTCCACTCATGCCAGTCCTGTCCTCAGACAACAGTTCACACTTGTGCTGAGCTGGACCCAACCTTGAGTCCCGGTTCTCCTATCTGGGTTTCTCGCTGATCACCCTGTCCATGGACCATAGTTTAGTATCTTGCCTCATTCCTGTTCCCTCAATAATGCCACTCCTCATCTGGTGTCATCTGGTGCCTAGGACTTTACTAAATGCTCTCAATCTTCCCCAGTGCTCACAACATATCTCAATTTCTGAGGGTCATCAGTTTCTGGATTCCCCATTGTTGTGGATGCCAGATATGGATGAATGCTGCATCCATTCCCCGCCACATCCCCCACAAAATACCCTCTCCCACAGAGGCCACCTGCTTCAACTACCCCAACTCCAATAATAGGCCCAATGAATCCAAAGGAAATCTCTTCTTCCTCCTTGCTTGGTTTGAGAATGAGCCAATGAGGATTATAGGGGCTTCCGGAAGGGACACTCTCACTCTTCTTCTGGACATGATCATATCCACACACAGTGCATGGGAATGGCTAGTTGCCCCATCACCCATCTCAGGATGATGCAGGAGAAACAAAATGAAAAAAAAAAAAATACAGAAATTCAGCCAAACCCATTGGATAAAATCAACCCTGAAGCCAGTCCTGCCTGTGGAGTTCCAGTTATATGACCAAATGAATTTCCTTTTTGTTTACACCTATTGTGTTGGTGTTTTCTACTATTACAGCTGGAAGCATCCTGGCTGATACATATGCCTCTCAGAACTTGGAATCCTTTAGGTGGTTACGTCACTTAACCCTCCACTGCTTGACACTGGCCGTATTCTAATCAAGCTAGCATCCCACCACATCTGATATTCTCTGCTGTTCTCTTAGCCAGTGCAGGTGGGTCTACACTCAGCATATGCTCTCCCTCAGGAGGCAGGTCTCACTCTAAGTTCCAGCCCTTCCCAGTTCTCTGAGCCTGGTACAGAACGTTCACATTTCAAGACAGAAGAAAATGAAGAAAACTCATGTAAAAGTACATATTCCAACTGCTGGAAATTCCAAATCAATATGAGGAACTGGGCAAATAGTTTTAGAACATATGGAGTTACAAAAGGTGGCAATTTCTTAAAAACCAAAGTCTTACAAATATAATACTTAAAGTGAGAATAGTGAGCATAACATCAAAACATAAATGAGCAAATCTCTCTAACAAGTATGTCATTAAATGCATATCTGATGAGATGGCCTCAGATATTACCAATGAAAAAGTCTGCCTTGAAAGCAGCTATCAGAACGTAATATCACTGAGATTGTGTATATTTACTTAGTCCTTTTGTAAGTATTTTATTTAATAATATTCATTGACCATTTTTCTCAGAATGATCAAAATGCATCTTATGTTTTGAAACACTATCTATGTTGAAAAAGCTACTTTTATTGACATTTTCCAGTTTTCATAATTGGGATTAAGGGTCTCAAAGAATACTTAACCAGTAAGCAAATGTTTGTGACTCATTGGCTGAGGGCTCTGGCAGAAGCTCTTCCCACTCCCCCTGCCTTTCTGTCTACAGAGGTGTCCAGCTCTGATGAGTACGCATGGATCATCCTTGCCCAGGTCAGCCATGAACTATTTCCAGAAGTGGAATAGGTTTTCACAGTAAAATGAAGTTTGTTTTACAAATTAAAAATAAGCAGCACAATTTTCTGGGGGAAAATTTTTTTATTGTATCCAAAATTCAGGTAATTATAGAGATAAGCTCTATAATTATCTTACTTTGAACACAACTAGCTCACAAGCTCTTTGATGTGAAATAGTGATTTTAAAAAACCCAGTCTTTCAAATCCTGACTCCATATTTACTAGCTGAATGATCACAGGTCAATAACTTAAGCTCCTAAACGCAGCATCATTATAACCATGGGTGGTACTTTCTCTATGCCAAGCAATCTCTCACCTACTTTGAACAAGTTCTAGTTCACAAGCTCTTTGACAAATCTTTCCCCAGTATAACCACTCTAGGCTGGGTTGGGTGGCTCGCTCTGGCTCCCACAGTGCCTTATGTTTACCTACATCATACTAGGTTGTTATTTTCATTTTCATGTCCATCTCTTCTCACTCAACTATGAGCTCCTCAAGAACAGGGGCCATGGGTTGTTTGTTCTGTATGCCCAGAGCCCACCACAGTATCTAGCATGTAATAGCTCTTAATAAATCTGTATTGAATGAGCGGTTGGGTAGTTGGACTTCTATAGAAAAGTAGAATGGTTGGAGTGAAAGCACATGTTTCCTAATTCACTAATTACTATCTTTGTTTGGCAAATATGACCCAGATATAGAAAAAAAAGATTTTTTTATCCTTACATCATTTGTGGTTGAGGTATAATTTGCACAAATTATAATGCACAGATTTTGAGTTAACAGCCAATGAATATTGACAAATAAATCAATGGAACAGAATACAACATCCAGAAATAGGCCTTGTATGTATGGTCAATTAATTTTTGATGAAGATGCCAAAGTAATTCAACAGGAAAAGAAAAACTTTTCAACAAATGATACTGGAAAAATTGAATGTATGGGGGGAAAAAAAACAATTTCTACTTCACACCAAACATACAAATTATAGCGGAGACCTTCAAGATGGCTGAGGAGTAAGAAGTGGAGATCACCTTCCTCCCCACAAATACATCAGAAATACATCTACATGTGGAACAACTCCTACAGAACACCTACTGAACGCTGGAAAAAGACCTCAGACTTCCCAAAAGGCAAGAAACTCCCCACATACCTGGGTAGGGCAAAAGAAAAAAGGAAAAACAGAGACAAAAGAATAGGGATGGGACCTGCCTCTCTGGGAGGGAGCTGTGAAGGAGAAAAAGTTTCCACACACTAGGCAACGCCTTCACTGGCAGAGACAGGGGGTGGGCGGGGGTGGAAGCTTTGGAGCCACAGAGGAGACCACAGCAACAGGGGTGCAGAGGGCAAAGAAGAGAGATTCCCACACAGAGAATCGGTGTCAACCAACACTCACCAGCCCAAGAGTCTTGTCTGCTCACCTGCCAGCTGGGATGGGTAGGGGCTGGGACCTGAGGCTCAGGCTTCTTTGGAGGTCAGATCTCAGGGAGAGGACTGGTGTTGGCTGTGTGCCCCACAGCCACTGTGGTTAGGGGGCTAGTGTGCCACAGCAAGCCAGGAGGGAGTCCAGGAAAAAGTCTGGACCTGCCTAAGAGGCAAGAGACCATTGTTTTGGGGTGCGTGAGGAGAGGGGATTCCTTCCCTGTGTGCCCACAGAAGGCATAACACCATCTAAATAGCTCCAGAGACGGGCGCGAGCCATGGCTATCAGCATGGACAGCAGAGACAGGCATGAAATGCTAAGGCTGATGCTGCAGCCACCAAGAGGCCTGTGTGCAAGCACAGGTCACTCTCCACACCTCCCCTCCTGGGAGCCTGTGCAGCCCGCCACTGCCAGGGTCCCTTGATCCATGGACAACTTCCCAGGGAGAACACACTGCACGCCTCAGGCTGTTGCAACATCATGCCGGCCTCTGCCACCACAGGCTTGCCCTGCATTCCAATTATAACTACCGTACCCCTCCCTCCCCTCCCCCCCAGCCCCCTTCCCTCACCTCCCACCCCCCACCCCCTGGCATGAGTGAGCCAGAGCTCCCTAACCAGCCATTGCTTTAACCCCCTCCTGTCTGACTGGGAACAGAAGCCTGAGGGAACCTACCTGCAGAGGTGAGGCCAAAACCAAAGCTGAACCCCAGGACCTGTTCGAACAAAGGAGAGAAAGGGAAATTTCTCTGTGCAGCCTCAGGAGCAGCAGATTAAATCCCTACAATCAACTTGAGGTACTCTGCATCTGTGGAATACCTGAATAGACAATGAATCATCCCAAAATTGAGGCGGTGGACTTTGGAAGCAACTGTAGACTTGGAGTTTGCTGCCTGCTACTGACTTGTTTCTGATTTTTATGTTTATCTTAGTATAGTTTTTAATACTTGTTATCATTGGTGGATTTGTTTATTGGTTTGGTTGTTCTTTTCTTTTTTTAATTACTTTTTAATTTTTTATATTTCAATAATATTTTAATTTTAATTATTTTTTTTCTTTCTTTTTTTCCTCCCTTTTCTTCTGAGATCTGTGACTGACAGGGTCTTGGTCCTCTGGCCTGGTGTCAGGCCTGAGCCTCTGAAGTGGGAGAGCTGAGTTCAGAACATTGGACCACCAGAGACCTCCAAGTCCCATGTAATATCAACTGGCAAGAGCTCGTCCAGAGATCACCATCTCAACGCTAAGACCCATCTCCACCCAACGGCCAACAAGCTCCAGTGCTGGACGCCCAATGCCAAACAACTAGCAAGACAGGAATGCAACCCCATCCATTAGCAGAGAGGCTGCCTAAAATCATACTAAGGTCACAGACCCCAAAACACAGCACCGGACACGGCCCTGCCCACCTGAAAGACAAGATCCTGCCCTAGCCACCAGAACACAGGAACCAGTCCCCTCCACCAGGAAGACTACACAAGCCATGGAACAACCTTATCCACTGGGGACAGACAACAAAGACAAGGGGAACTACGAACATGCAGACTGCAAAAAGGAAACGCCAAACACAGTAAGTTAAGTAAAATGGGAAGACAGAGAGACACACAGCAGATGAAGGAGCAAGGTAAAAACCCACCAGACCAAACAAATGAAGAGGAAATAGGCAGTCTATCTGAAAAAGAATTCAGAGTAATGATAGTAAAGATCCAAAATCTTGGAAATAGAATGGAGAAAATACAAGAAACATTTAACAAGGACCTAGAAGAACTAATGAGCAAACAAATAATGATGAACTACACAATAAATGAAATTAAAATTTCTCTAGAAGGAATCAATAGCAGAATAACTGAGGCAGAAGAACGGATAAGTGACCTGGAAGATAAAATATTGGAAATAACTACCACAGAGCAGAATAAAGAAAAAAGAATGAAAAGAATTGAGGACAGTCTCAGAGACCTCTGGGACAACATTAAATTTACCAACATTCGAATTATAGGAGTCCCAGAAGAAGAAAAGCAAAAGGGAAAAGGAAATGCACTGAGAAAATATTTGGAGAGATTATAGTTGAAAACTTCCCTAACATGGGAAAGAAAATAGTCAATCAAGTCCAGGAACTGCAGAGAGTCTAATACAGGATAAATCCAAGGAGAAACACACAAAGACACATATTAATCAAACTATAAAAAATTAAATACAAAGAAAAAAGATTAAAGATAGCCAGGGAAAAGCAACAAATAACATACAAGGGAATCACCATAAGGTTAATAGCTGATCTTTCAGCAGACACTGCAAGCCAGAGGGGACTGGCCAGACATATTTAAAGTGATGAAAGGGAAACACCTAAAACCAAGATTACTCTACCCAGCAAGGATCTCATTCAGATTCGACGGAGAAATTAAAACCTTTACAGACAAGCAAAAGCTTAGAGAATTCAGCACCAGCAAACCAGCTTTACAACAAATGCTAAAGGAACTTCTCTAGGCAGGAAACACAAGAGAAGGAAAAGACCTACAATAACAAACCCAAAACATTTAAGAAAACGGTAATAGGAACATACATATTGATAATTACCTTAAAGGTAAATGGATTAACTGTTCCAACCATAAGACATAGACTGGCTAAGTGGATACAAAAACAAGACCCGTATATATGCTGTCTACAAGAGACCCACTTCAGACTTAGGACACATACAGACTGAAAGGGAGGGGATGGAAAAACATTCCATGCAAATGGAAATCAAAAGAAAGCCATTCAGCCAGTCTATGTCTTTTGGTTGGAGCTTTTAGTCCATTTACATTTGAGGTAATTATTGATATGTTTTTTCCTATTACCATTTTCTTAATTGTTTTGGGTTTTTTTTTTTAACATCTATATAATGATCAAGGGATCGATCCATGAAGAAGATATAACAATTGTAAATATTTATGCACTCAACATAGGAGCACCTCAATACATAAGGCAAATACTAACAGCCATAAAAGGGGAAATCGACAGTAACACAATCATAGTAGGGGACTTTAACACCCCACTTTCACCAATGGACAGATCATCCAAAATGAAAATAAATAAGGAAACACAAGCTTTAAATGGTACATTAAACAAGATGGACTTAATTGATATTTAAAGGACATTCCATCCAAAAACAACAGAATACACTTTCTTCTCAAGTGTTCATGGAACATTCTCCAGTGTAGATCATATCTTGGGTCACAAATCAAGCCTTGGTAAATTTAGGAAAATTGAAATCGTATCAAATATTTTTTCCAACCACAACACTATGAGACTAGATATCAATTACAGGAAAAAAAACTGTAAAAAAAAAAAAACACATGGAGGCTAAACTATACACCACTAAATAACCAAGAGATCACTGAAGAAATCAAAGAGGAACTCAAAAAATACCTAGAAACAAATGACAATGAAAACATAACAACCCAAAACCTATGGGATGCAGCAAAAGCAGTTCTAAGAGGGAAGTTTATAGCAATACAACCCTACCTTAAGAAACAAGAAAAATCTC
>NC_041214.2:30994436-30995643 GCF_002837175.3 Physeter macrocephalus
AAGAAGAACAAAAAAAACCCAAAGTTAGCAGAAGGAAAGAAATCATAAAGATCAGATCAGAAATAAATGAAAAACAAATGAAGGAAACAATAGCAAAGATCAACAAAACTAAAAGCTGTTTCTTTGAGAAGATAAACAAAATTGGTAAATCATTAGCCAGACTCATCAAGAAAAAAAGGAAGAAGACTGAAATCCACAGAATTAAAAATGAAAAAGGAGAAGTAACAACTGATGTTGCAGAAATACAAAGGATCATGAGAGATTCCTAAAAGCAACTATATGCCAATAAAATGAACAACCTGGAAGAAATGGGCACATTCTTAGAAAAGCACAACCTTCTGAGACTGAACCAGGAAGAAATAGAAAATATAAACAGACCCATCACAAACACTGAAATTGAAACTGTGATTAAAAGTCTTCCAAGAAACAAAAGCCCAGGACCAGATGGCTTCACAGGCAAATTCTTTCAAACATTTAGAGAAGAGCTAACACCTATCCTTCTCAAACTCTTCCAAAATATAGCAGAGGGAGGAACACTCCCAAATTCATTCTATGAGGCCACCATCACCCTGATACCAAAACCAGACAAAGATGGCACGAAAAAAAAAACTACAGGCCAGTATCACTGATGAACAGGGATGCAAAAATCCTCAACAACGTACTAGCAAACAGAATCCAACAGCACATTAAAAGGATCATACACCATGACCTAGTGGGGTTTATCCCAGAAATGCAAGGATTCTTCAATGTATGCAAATCAATCAATATGATACACCATATTAACAAATTGAAGGAGAAAAACTATATGATCATCTCAATAGTTTCAGAAAAAGCTTTTGACTAAATTCAACACCAATTTATGATAAAACCTCTCCAGAAAGTAGGCATAGAGGGAACTTACCTCAACATAATAAAAGCCATATATGACAAACTGACAGCCACCATCATTCTCAATGGTGAAAAACTGAAACCCTTTCCTCTAAAATCAGAAACAGAACATAAATATAGGTCAGTGGAACAGGATAGAAACCCCAGAGATAAACCCACGCACATATGGTCACCTTATCTTTGATAAAGGAGGCAAGAATATACAATGGAGAAAGACAGCCTCTTCAATAAGTGGTGCTGGGAAAACTGGACAGCTACATGTAAAAGAATGAAATTAGAACACTTCCTAGCACCATACACAAAAATAAACTCAAAATGG